>NW_028153080.1:0-13700 GCF_951799395.1 Argentina silus | reverse complement strand
AATGAATGCATACATAAATGGCGAACAAAGATTCAGAAGCCAGGGAAGTTATTATTTTAACAATGACTCTACCGCTAATGACGCTAACAATGACTAGGAATCTAATGGCTAATGCTAATTGTTATTGTATTGACTGCTGCTCCTTGTGGTCTCAAGGTCACATGAAGATGTATTCAAAGGGTTTTTGGATAATTATTGCTGAGCCATGAAATTAGAAAATGCTGCAGTGTGTTTATGCCCTGCCTACAGTATATTACCACAGCAAAATCTGGCGAAACCATGAAAATGAATCACATTCAGATCTATCTGCATCTTCAGAAATATACCTAATTGAATGATGGCCTTTCTTTAAAGCTACCCTTAGGCATGCTGTACTGTTTACGATTTAACATTCATAGTTGTTTAATCTACTGTTAAAAAAATAACATATTCACATCCCCATCACTACCAAACACATCCCTATGGTACACATAATCTGAATTTTAGATTGAAACTTTCAGAGAAACAGAAGTTAAATTATGCCACGGATGCATTTACAATGCTTAGTAGAATTACCAGCGCATGAATGAATCCTGACAACTCTTTTATAACCTCTGATACGAAGACTAACGCGTATGAATGCGATGTTAATGGAACACTCAGAGTTAATAGAATGATTGATGCGCAGCAGTAATTGATCAGTGAATCTATTTACACCCCAAAAACACTGAACAATGAACGATGCGTATTAATGACTTCAGAGAGTTTCACTGTCTGTTTGAATGAAAAACAAAAACGTCGCGTTGATTACCACATCATAAGCTCATATGCGCGTGTTGTCGGTCCGATTCGCGACTCATTTCCACGACTCAAACGTTACGCTTTGTCACGGTCGGTTCATTCAACCACGTTCCCGACTTCAGTCCATTTAGTTTGGTCAGCTTGTCGTTAACATAATGCACTTCAACGAGCGCTCAGAGTGTTCACAGGTTCACACGAATGAGCTAAATTATGTCAAATTAAATCATATTTGTTTAAACTATATAGCCATTATCAACATATTGAGTTCGCAACGATATGCTGGATAATTAGGAAAATTGGCCATAAAGCAAGACTGTAATTGTAGCAGAAGTGAAGAGCATTTTAAGACAGAAGAATTCACTTATGAGGCACACAAACTAAAAAGTATGATAGTGTTCCTAAGGATTTCAGGCACTCAGTGTAAGTCTCTGCCCTAATGTCCTTCCCTCCCTCAACACACACACACACGCACACACGCACACACACACCCTACACCCCCGACCTCTGCGAGAGTGGGAATCAGACTCCATCGGCTCTCTACGCAGACTAGAGCCTGAGAAAGATACCGCCGCACGTCCAAAATGTCATCAATACCAGCTCAACTCCTCAGCAAAACTCCCTGTGATAGGTTAATCCCTGTATCACACTGCACCACCAGTTCACTAAGCTGCTTAAAGGGACACTTTAGAACTATGACAATGACCCGCTAATGGTGTTACATTTCTCTAAAGCATTATGAGCTATCTTTGCCACTTTTATCTTATAATGAGATCTGTCAATCGGAGAGGGTGGTGGTGAGAGGGGGGTGGGGTGTATGTGTGTGTGTGTGTGTGTGTGTGTGTGTGGGTGGGGGGATAGATCACGCAGCCAAGGACGTTGATATTTCGTCGTGCAGGATAGTATGTAATGACCTAGAAATGCGGTGTGTGTGGGGGGGCGGTGTTGTTGGGGGGCAGGGGGCGTATGGGGGGGGGGGGATGGGGGGGCGTGCGGGGGGTTGGGGGGAGAAAACAAACCTTGATCCCCCTCCTCTCCTCTGTTTTCTTAACAGGCGACTGCTTGGGCAGCCCCATGGGGTCCTGGGAGAGCTGTGTGTCACTGTGTGATGCAGACTGGGGTCCTCTGGGTCGCCACAGCAGCGCCGGCCCTCCCCGGCCCCCCCTGGCCCTTCCCGGCCCCCCCCGCGTGATTGATGACTAGCTGTTCCCTTGGGCGTTTTTACAATATTTCCTCCAGCTATGTCCCCTGAAGAAAATGTGCCATAATTTATCATGTTATTACTGTACCCAGTCCAAATAGTGATTTTCTCTCCCGACTAATTTTGTTATGGTGCACATTTCACTGCCCTTCCTTATCGGCATTGGAAGCGTTGTATAATCAAGCCCAATAGAATGATTGAACACTGGCCATTGTACACTTTCAAATTCGTCTTTCACTGATTGTTCCAACAACAGGAAAATAGGCGCCCCCCCACCCTTAAACCAAACCACTAAGCACTAACCACATTCAAGTTGTTTACAGAGTTGATTGACTTATAGTCCCTGCTGATACACTCACGTCAGGGGAGGTTGGTGGAGGTAGAAATCTGAGGACGGGCTCATTGTAACGCATGGAATGGAATGCATTACAATGAGGCCATCCTCCTTTTTACCTCCTCAGCCTCCACTGACTCATGTTGACTGAACCTCTGTCTGAGGTGTGGCCTTGTCAACACTTTATTTGGATAGGGATCCAAGTCCCAAATAGGTGGTTTGTAGATGTTCAACTAACTGACAACCACATTTTAACTAACTATCCATTAACCCTAACCTTAACCCTAGCCCCAACCCTAACCCTAACCCTAAAACTATCCCTAACCCTAACCTTAACCCTTATCCTAACCCTAACATTAACCTTAACCCTAACCTCAACCCTTACCCGTACTTTAACCCTAAACCTAACCCCATAACCCTAACCCTAACCCTAACCCTATTCTTAACCTTAACCTTAACCCTTATCCTAACCATAGCAAGCAACCTGAAGTTATGGTTAGGGCTAGGATTAGTTTAGGGTTACATGGTTAGGGTTAGTTTAGGGTTAGGGTTAGTTTAGGGTTACAGGGTTAGGGTTAGTTTAGGGTTACAGGGTTAGGGTTAGTTTAGGGTTACAGGGTTAGGTTAGTGTTATTGTGTTGATAGTGTGAACACCTGTAAATCATCTACAGTATTGGGACTATCCAAACAAGGCGTGGCTGTGGCCTTTAACAACCCGCTTCAGGAGCTAAATGAAGCGTTCAGAGTTTCTGTCGAGTTTCGAGTTTAAAGATAAATATCAGCTGAATGCTTAGTTCAACAGAACAAATGACTCACTGCGGCCTCTCCGTGATTCCTACTCCACAAATTGCGGAGCAGAGGAGTGTTACTTTTATAAGAGTTCATCCATTCCCTTTCAATCTACCACCTATTCTTGCCCACACAAATTTGCGTTCAATTATAAATGGTTTTCAAATGTCTAGTAGATAGCTACTGCCAAGAAAATTATTTTGTTCCATCTATATACAGAACAAAGGACTGGAAAGTTACATTTGTTTTAGGTGTTCACTCTACATCACAGAATGAGGAGCTTTTTTTGAGGGTTAATAAATCACATTGCCATAACTGAGTTACACTGGCAGAATGTGTTGTACACCCACCAGACACACACAGAAACATACACACACACACACACACACAAACACATAGTACACGTACACACACACGGTATCAATGTCTGACACAATAATCCAATAAGCGCTAAGCTCTATGACTTTTAATGAGATCTGACAGCTCTTGCTTTGATGTACCCAGGGCTTGTGCTAACGTTGCTAGCATGCTAACAGCTGGCCCTGGCAGACACACAGCATGGTGAGGAGATGGCCCTCTGAGGTGACACAGACATGACACTGCTGTGACCTGGCTGTCTGGCTGCCTCTCGTCTGTGTCTCCTCTCCTCTCCTCTCCTCTCCTCTCCTCTCCTCTCCTCTCCTCTCCTCCCCTCCCCTCCCCTCCCCTCCGCTCCGCTCCTCCCCTCCCCTCCCCTCCTCTCCTCTCCTCTCCTCTCCTCTCCTCTGCTCTGCTCTGCTCTGCTCTCCTCTCCTCTCCTCTCCTCCTCTCCTCTCCTCTCCTCTCCTCTCCTCTCCTCTCCTCTGCTCTGCTCTGCTCACCAATCCCCTCCTCTCCTCTCCTCTCCTCCTCTCCTCTCCTCTCCTCTCCTCTGCTCTGCTCTGCTCACCAATCCCCTCCTCTCCCCTCCCCTCCTCTCCTCTCCTCTCCTCTCCTCTCCTCTTCTCTTCTCTCCTCTCCTCTCCTCTCCTCTCCTCTCCTCCTCTCCTCCTCTCCTCTCCTCTGAGGCCAGGTCTACCATGTGTTGTTTGCCTGAGGCTGGCTGGCCCCTCTGTTCACCATGCCTGTCTCCAGCTCTCACAGACCTACAACACGACACCTCTCCACACAGGCAACAACAAGGTCACCCCTGCCTGAAGGACCCCAGACCGGCCAGCCACATGGCTCTGTGGCTCCTCTGCTCTGTTGTCATGTCAGCAAGATGGGGGGTGGGGGGTGGGGGGTAGTAAGGGGGGGGGTTATTTAGGCAACTTTGTCATATGGAAATTTGCCTTATTTCCAAGAATATTATTTTTCCAAGAATATGACTTTGCTATGTAATTACCATCCATCATCCTCTATTCAAAGTTTAAAGCTCAAAAGCTTTCTTATTGTCCATATTTAGGGTAGAAAATAAACCTAGAAATGTGTGTTCAGCTTCCATGGCTTTGCAGCAGACACAACACCACACATCACTCATAAAACACAACGAGGAAACATGCCTATGATTGGGTAGAGGGGTCAGGGACGGCGCATGAAACACTGAACCACTGAACCAGCTGATTAAAAGTGGCATAAATCAGAGAGACAGACAGCGGCACCGAATAAACTCCTAATCAAAACCGAATTTGATATGCAGATGACTTTTACCACAATACATACATGACACGTCTGGGCTGATCTATGCTGAAAGTCAGTGATATAGTGCATTCATTTAATGTTCCCAACTGAACTCCCCGGCTAAGGGGGGGAGGAGGGGTCAGTTTAACCCCTGAAGGTTACCCTAGCCTGCCTGTAATCCTTGCATAGTTTATTCAAATACAGCCTCTCCATTGTCTCGGGGAGATTTCCCTTGCAGCAGGCAAACCGTGACCTTTACATTTGACGCATGGCAGTTGCTCAGATTCGCCCAACCAGAACCGATTAATGCATATTTATGTGTTTATTTCGGCAGCGATCCTCTTTATCTCTCAGAAACACAAAAGACAGAGCTCTTTACAGACACACACATGCACACACACACACACGCGCATACACACACACGCGCACACACACGCACGCACACACACACGCATACACACACAGATGCGCGCCTCTCATTGGCGTTTGTTTTAGGGCTGTAACCCCTGTGGTGCCAGGCTGCTGGGAGGGATATGATGTGTCGTATGCCCTAATGGCGTTTCTCTCCTCCCCCGCCCCCCCCCCCCCCCCCCCCCGTCACACGCTGGGCCTCGCTAGAACCCCTGAACTCTAATCCTGCCTGACAGACTGGGGAGGGAGCCCCAATGTGCACTGTACCAAATATAGCCTTAGATACAGCATGTATGTTTACCAGGGGAGGCCGGCAGAGGTAGAAATCGGAGGACGGGCTCATTGTAACGCATGGAAGGTGTGTTTGATACCATTGCTCTTTCCTTTCCATGCATTACAATGAGCCCGTCTTCCGATTTCTACCCCCACCAGCCTCCCCTGACGGTCACGCTCTTACTGATGGATGGATCTACGATGGAATCCGTTAAATATCAAATTATGACACAAATGTACAAAAGAAGGACATCTTATAGCTGCAGAGTATTTATAGTTTATCCTCTGAAAGAAGAAAGCCAACTGAGAAAAGGTTTCATCCCATCACGAAACGATGATTCACTCCTTCAGTGAGGATTGGAAAGAGCTTTCTTCAGTTCATTCATACTTTGGGAACGTGTGCTGCTGGTATTGCCATTTATAGAAGGGGACATAGCATGTGACTGTTTGGTGCGGATAGTCGGTCCTGTATGACTCTGCAGTGGCACCTGGTATGAGGATGAAGCAGCCAAAATCATCTCTTTAGATTGGCAGAGTTAAAGGATGTCATTTATCATGAAAATATGACCATTCCTCAGCTGGCGTCCTCAGCGGGCCAGCCGCCGTCTAAACCAACCGCCTTCACGTCCGCCTCGGTGCAGGCCTGTGTGAATCTCCTCTGTCTGGTAGAGAAGGAGAAGAAAAAAACAGGTTTTATGACTTAAGGAAGGAAACGGCAGATGTAAGATTAAATTAAAACAACATCGGCTTTCCTTTTCTCAGTGAACGCCTCTCCTTCAGGATCTCGTGCCCACAGTGGTGAAGCTGCCATGGCTGATGGGTGGTACAGGATAGAACTGGATTAAACTGATCCACAGCACGAACATGTGAAAATAACATTCCACACAAAAAAAAAACTATGTTAACGACACTAGGAAATAGTTGCCCTATTACAATGAATGGCATCTCCCTGCCAATCAAAATCCCAGTTCCCAAAATCCCAACACAACAGTAAATAGCTTAGAGTGTTCTATTTCTAAACTAGCTAATGATTTCTTTCCATGCATGCTCGCGTTGTGCGTGCGTGCGTGCGTGTGCGTGCATACATGTGTGCGTGTATGACGTGTGTGTGTGTGTGTGTGTGACGTGTGTGTGTGACATGTGTGTGTGTGTGTGTGTGTGTGTGTGTGTGTGTGTGTGTGTGTCTGCAACTCTACAGTATCACTCATGTAATAGGCAAAGCTGTCTCTCTCTCTCTGTCTCTCTGTCTCTCTGTCTCTCTCTCTCTCTGTCTCTCTGTCTCTCTGTCTCTCTCTGTCTCTCTGTCTCTCTCTCTCTCTCTCTCTCTCTCTGTCTCTCTGTCTCTCCCAGCCAGTCAAGGTTAAAGGAGCCGGGTCTGGGAAAACAGAGCTCTAGTCTAAACATGCATCCATCCTCCCACCAAGGTCTCAGATCAGAGGCGGGGCAGAATTAGGCCAGAGATAACCTTTGTTTCTCTGATGATGCACACTAGAGAGGAGAGACACACAGCAGGTCATCACTCCTGATTCACCCACGTGTGTGTGTGTGTGTGTGTGTGTGTGTGTGTGTGTGTGTGTGTGTGTGTGTGTGTGTGTGTGTGTGTGTGTGTGTGTGTGTAGCGGACGTGGTTTGGAATCACTCATCGCTCTTGGGATGAGGTAGGCCTGCCTGAGACATTTACTGTCAACGCAAGTGTCGCCCCCGGAGTTTCAGGACATCCTCTTGGCCTAATGATAGACTCTTGGGTCTTCCATGTGGGAGAACCAGACTTCAAGATCACAGAAGTTACAGTTTTGGGGTTATTCAGTGATTTAAAAAAAATTAGAGGGAGTTTGGCAATAGGTTTGAGAAAGTGCTTTTGTAATTGGGAGGTGCTGGCTACCCCATAAATAGTGCGTAAGTACACAAATATGTCTGAAAGTGAACAATGGTGTTTTCCGTTTTGCTTCCATTCTATTTGTGCAGTGTGCTTACTCTTATTGAGAAATAGCTGCCTATAAAACTGCACTCCAAAATAGCTCCAGGTGAAAAACAGACCTCTCTCTTTTTTAAAAACCTATTTCCTTTTCTTTCTTTTTTTTTCTCCACAATTTCCAGCACCACCCACCTAGGTCATTTAGTCAGGATTCAACCTCTCCGCATGAGTGGAGCGTGGAGCTCTCCAGCGCAGCTCCTGAGCTAACACGAGCATGTGTGGGAACAGCGGAACAACCAGAGATCCATTAAAAGGTCCTGACTCACCTTGTTTTAAGTGCAAGGTCTAATTGCTGCCATCTTTTACAGCGGCCAATGCAGCAGCTGGCATTTGCAAAGAGCTGCGGGGACCGTCATTAGCTAGCGTAGCCGCCGCGCCACAGAATGAGGCATTAGCTAGCCTAGCACAGAATGAGGCATTAGCTAGCCTAGCGCAGAATGAGGCATTAGCTAGCCTAGCCTAGCACAGAATGAGGCATTAGCTAGCCTAGCCGCCGCGCCACAGAATGAGGCATTAGCTAGCCTAGCTTAGCACAGAATGAGGCATTAGCTAGCCTAGCTTAGCACAGAAAGAGGCATTAGCTAGCCTAGCCCAGCACAGAATGAGGCATTAGCTAGCCTAGCCTAGCCTAGCCTAGCACAGAAAGAGCCCTTAGTCCTGCTCCTTCACAGGACTGTACAGGACAGAACACAGCACTGGACCTCGCAGGAGAAAGGGAAGCAGGGGAGACAGAGAAAAATACCGTAAAAAAACACCCTCTTTGACTTACCACCCTACGTTTGACTCATAAATGGTGCTATTAGTTAAAGTGGGATCCTGGCGTTTTGAAATATGAGGGCGTTTTGCTTCACTAGACTCACCAGAGACTGTCTGCAGCAGTGAGAGATTGCGAGTCAAATTGAAAATGAACCCAACCTTGCAGTCCTCTTCGCCAAATTGATGCATTGTGGTGATTAGATGTTACTAGTTCTGCTATGTCCAGTACTTTAAGTATTTCTTATTTTTACAGGATAAAAGCAGAACAAAGAGTTTTAAATAATATCATAAAACAAGCACACTGTAGTTTATACCCAAGGGGAAGGGGAGGCTGGGAGAGGTAGGGATCATTAATACCATTCCTCGTTAAATTCCATGAATTACAATGAGCCCGTCCTCCGATTTCTACCTCCCCTGCCAAGGGGTTTGGCTCGTGTGCTCTCTGCAACAACAAGCTGTGTAAGAGATGAACCTAGAGAGGAAATGGAGGATGAGGTGACCGTACTCACACCACCATCACAAGGTCTACACAGTTCTATGAAATGGAGGATGAGGTGACCGTACTCACACCACCATCACAAGGTCTACACAGTTCTATGAAATGGCCAGAAAGGGTTGTTTGTTTCCAGTGAAATGCTTTAGCATACAATACACTCCATTTAGAAGTACACTAACTATATACTCCAAGAACGGGGTGTATTGTGTGCTGGGAGATAGAATTACATTTTTTTAAGAATAGCTTTTCTCCAGTATTTTAAATGGGTATTTTAA
The DNA here is from genome assembly GCF_951799395.1 of Argentina silus. Lineage (NCBI taxonomy): Eukaryota > Metazoa > Chordata > Actinopteri > Argentiniformes > Argentinidae > Argentina > Argentina silus. The sequence goes on along the minus strand of NW_028153080.1, from coordinate 4,775 downwards.
GGGTTTGAAGGTTAGATATAAAAAATACAAATGGGAAAATGAACAATAGAAGAGGAATTTGATGGTAGGCAGGGAGAGAGAGAGGCAAAACAGACACACACACACACACACACACACTCACTATTTCTCTCTTTCTCTCTCTGTCTGTGTGTGTCTCTCTCTCTCCCTCTCTCACACACACACACACACTGGCAGCTACAGAGGCATAAAAGTAATCGCATGTTTTCTACCGAAGGTACTCCTACTGAAATACCTGAGGGTTGCACAGGAAAGCAGCTTAACCAGAGTGTATTTTAAGAAGCCCGCAGTAAATATTTTGATGATTTTAGCTAGTGGGAGGTATAGAACAATGTCCAATCTCCTCCCTCTCCACCCCCCCACAACCCACCCCCACCCTCCTCCACTCTCACCCCCACCCCCCTCCACCACCACTCTCACCCCCACCCCCCTCCACCACCACCCCCTCCACCCTCCCACACCCAGCGGGCCCACTGAGCATGTGCAAGTGTTCTAAACACACTGCTTTACCCACAATGCACCCTGCCCGCCTCCCTGCAGCACAGCTGACCACACACACATCAGGAGCAGGCGCAAACACACTCTACTGTGCACACACACACACACACGCAAACACACACACACACACACACACACACACACACAAACACAAGCAGACAGTACAGCATACTTTCTTAGAAAGCCACACGTTTCCAAACAGTCTGTCCCCTCCAGAGACTCTGAGGAGTTCTACACTTCTATCCTCTCTCTCTCCTTCCCACAGCAAAACTGGAAGCATTTACTGGATTTTAGCTCCAGTAAATGATCGCAGCTTAAGGATGTGTGCCTTACGTATTCGTGATTCAGTCATATTCCAGGGACAGAGAGAGACACACACACACATGTACACACACACACACACACACACACACACACCCATACACACACACACACACACACACACACAGATAGAGAAGGGGGGTGGTAGACTGTAAAAGTGCAGGCTGGTATAAATCATGCAGATGTGGTTGAAGAGGAAGTGCTGAGGTTCGGACCATCCAGGCGGCCTTGGAGCGGAGTGAGGGCTAGGACAACGCCATTTGTCAGGACGTCAGCAAATTTAATAATTAATGGGCCATATCGTATCACAACTCTCCTTCATACAGTACCCCCGCTCCTCCGGCCCCACACTCAGAGCACCATATTCTACCCCCCCCCCCCACACACACACACACTCACACTCACACACATACACGCACACACACACCCGTGCACACACACGCACACACACACATACACACATACACACACACACACACACACAGACACACACACACATACACGCACACACACCCATGCACGCACACACACACATACACCCATGCACGCACACACACACATACACACACACATGCACACACATACACACACACACATACACGCATGCGCACAGATACACACACACACACATGCCCACACAAATACACACACACACCCATGCAGGCACACTTGCATGCACACACACACACACACACACAGGCAGTATATTGAACTATCACGTCTCAGTGGTGGTCTGCGTTGGCTTTTTAATTCCTCATCGTTAAGAGACGTGCAGGCGCACCCCGACATTTATTTGCTCACGATGACAAACTACCAGCCCCGAGGTTCACGCTCTCCTTCCCCAAGGTTCACGCTCTCCTTCCCCCGTTCAAGGGCTCCTTTCTAAATCCTCGGGCCTCACAGGGAAGGAAACCTTTTATAAATGATGGGAAAGATAATTACCTGAAGTCAGGAACAGAGAGGGAAGAAGAAACAGCTCTGCTAAGTGTAATATATTAACACTCCCCCAGCGAGAGAGAGAGCTAAATGAAGACAAAGGCAGAGTCTTCGACTCCTCTACACTCGGAAACAAACACAACCTTGAAACTCCCCAAACTCTCCATTCCTGTTTCGCGACCGTTCTCTCTCCGTTATGACTGAACTCCACCTTGTTGTGGATGGCTGGTCATCTTAGTCAGGGTTCCATGACACTGGGCCTCATAATATTGGGGGGGATGAATATGTAACAGATAACAAATACAACATGAAAGCATTTGTTTTGAACAATGTACAATAACTTCTTTCCACCTGAACTCCACCTTGCTGTGAAACCCTTCCTCTCTCAGTTCCCAGGGCGGTTGCCCCCCCCGTGAGTATCAGGAGACCCCCAACAGCAAAGGGAAACAACACACCCAAACATCCCCCCTGTAGCAGCTAGCGATGTAGCATGGGCGTAGCATTTGAACAGCTGTGGAAGGGTTGTTATTTACCAGAGACGGGAACAAAGAGAGTGTGTCTGAGGGCAGGGAGGCAGACAGGGCCTGTCCCAACACAGCTGGTACCAGGAGACACAGAGGTGAAGCTGGGAACCGCGGCGGCCATGTTGATTAATGGGAGGGTGAGCGTGGGAGACCGGGAGGACGGAGGGCGGCCATGTATGCCCTGCTCTGCTGCAGCGGGGGAGGAGGGGGAGGAGGGGGAAGACACTCTCCAAACACAGTCAATACAGTACAATGGGGATGTCCAATAGTTTTGTAGTGGTGATACTGGACGGTAATGTAAGTTAATGTTGAGGGAGGGTGTTGATTCTCTTTGTTTCGCAGAGAACATTGAACTGCTGGTTGCCTAGATACATATTAGTATACAGAGTAGTACATTTCTTTGTCTGACCTATGGTAGAAATATTGACGTGAAACAAATGTGTATCAGTTTGTCTGTAGCCCACAGACAAAACAACTGCATCATATATTATCTGAGATTTTACAGAGAAAAACAAGACGTCCTGGGGTGGCTGTGGATTTGACAGTTGGTGGGTTCTGTCTTCCAGTGTGGCCATTCTAGAACACCATTAGATCACAGGGTAGGGGGGTAGGGGGTAGGGGGTAGGGGGGTAGGGTGTAGGGGGTAAGGAGTAGGGGGTAGGGTGTAGGGGATAAGGAGTAGGGAGTAGGGGGTAGGGGGTAGAGGATGGATGGGGGGGGGGGGGGACTCTTTGGGCAGAACCACATGGTCTGAAAATGTCACCCCCTCCCTCCTCTCCTTTGTTGATGTTGACATTTACTGAGAGAAAGAGAAAGAAAGCAGAAGAAAACACCTCGCATCGCCGCCGTCCCACGGCCTGCAGCAATGTCGCCGCGTTGCTCATTCAGGATGTACACAGAGCGGATAGAAACAGATGAGATAGATCTGTTATCGGTTTGTTTCCGACAGAGATTCACCTTCATTTCCTCGTGTGTGAAAAGCGCTTTATTCATACAGCCATTATCGTCTTCGTCATCATATACCAGTTCTGATGGCTGGATAGGAAGTCGCGCCTATTCAACCATGGATTTGCCTGATATCTGAAATCCCCCCCTAAAAAACAGCGACTCCTTTCAGTGAGCAGGCCTGTCCTCACCCATCAATGTTAGAGTCTGATTCTAAACTCGACGGCTGTATGCTTCAAGGGACCGCACATCCCTCCCTCCCTCCCTCCTCATCCTACTCTTTAACATGCCCCAGCCCCCCCTCTCCACTTCCCTCTCTCCCCCCCACCCCTCCATCCCTACATCCCTCCCTCCCTCGCCTCCACCCCTTTACCCCTCCACCCCTCCATCCCTCCCTCTCCTCCACCCCTTCACCCATCCCTCCCTCCCTCTCCTCCACCCCTCCACCCATCCCTCCCTCCCTCTCCTACACCCCTCCACCCATCCCTCCCTCCCTCTCCTCCACCCCTCCACCCATCCCTCCCTCCCTCTCCTCCACCCCTTCACCCACCCCTCTCCCTCCCAGGTGGCTGTGGAGCTGGTGCTGTCTGAAATGTGATAGGCTTAATCCCATTTAGCCTAATTGCATCTGCGGGAGAGCAGCCCTGTGTCCCATCACGTGACCACTTTCCCTGCACAATACACTACACACACACACACACACACACACACACACACAGGCACACACAGACACACACACAGACACGCGCACATACACGCACACTGCCCTGATTGGGAGCATCCAGGCTGTATTAGCACTGAGCAGATAGGGGAGTCAGACAACCATGTTAAGAGAAGCGTGGTGTGGTGGAGGATGCTCTAATGGGATGGACTCTCTCCCTCAGGGTGGGTTGGAGCTGGGGGGGGGGTAGGGCTGGGGGAGAGGGGGGGGGGCTTGGGGGGCTGGAGGAGGGGTTGGATAGTGGACACTACACAGGGGGCAATAATGAGCCTTGGTGCTATTCCAGACCACTTCTCACTGATTATCCCTGCTAGAGCAGAGAGGGCAGGGGCAGGAGGAACTCTTATCCCCCCCCCCCCACACACACACACACACATACACACACACGCAGGCCCACACACACACACATACTGTGTAAACACGCACACACACACACACACACACACACAAGCACAAGCACACACACACACACACACACACATACACACATGCAGGCCCACACACACACATACTGTGTAAACACACAAACACACACACACACACAGGCACACACAGGACCACGGTGACAGAATGAGCAGAACGACAGAATAGCAGGACTCAGGATCAATCAGTGTTACGATGGAAATCAATAATCAATACATATGAACTGAGTTAACGAGTTGGCCTGAGTGGACTCAATCTGTCAGAGTTCTCTGGACCACCACCGCCACGCCACCGCCGTCAGCATCCTCCCATCATCACGGTCGATTCCCGATATTCATTAAACCCTGACAGATCTCTGAGAGGATGAAAACCAGCGAGGATCCCAATCA
>NW_028153081.1:0-10702 GCF_951799395.1 Argentina silus | reverse complement strand
CACACACCATCTCCCTCCCTCCCTCCCTCTCCCTCCCTCCCTCTTCCTCCCTCCCTCTCCCTCCCTCCTCCTCCCTCCCTCTCCCTCTCTCCCTCCCTCTCTCTCCCTCCCTCTCTCTCCCTCTCTCTCCCTCTCCCTCTCTCCCTCTCTCCCTCTCCCTCTCCCTCTTCCTTCCTCCCTCTCCTCTCTCTCCCTCCCTCTGTCTCTCTCCCTCTCCCTCCCTCCCTCTCCCTCTCTCCCTCTCCCTCTTCCTTCCTCCCTCCCTCTCCCTCTCTCCCTCCCTCTCTCTCTCCCACTCTCACTCTCCCTCTCTCTCTCTCTCCCTCTCTCTCTCTCTCTCTCTTCCTCTCTCTCTCTCCCTCTCTCTCTCTCTCTCTCTTCCTCTCTCTCTCTCTCTCTCCCTTTCTCTCTCCTCTTCTCTCTCTCTCCCCCTGTCTTTCCACTCCCCTCTCTCCCCCTCTCCCTCCCCCTGTCTCTCCCCCCTCTCCTCTCCTGTCTCTCACAGTTCCTGGACAGAAGAGACCCGGGGGTGTATATTCTTGGAGGCCTCTGCTCGCCACGGGAGGCAGACGGCTCCAGAGGCCTGGTGCGAGCTGGACCTCAGGATCCAGCAGAAGCTGGAGGAGTTTGGGGGCTTGGCAGCAGCTGGGCGGGACCTCATCCAGGGAGGACACCACTTGGCTGACATCGTGAGTTCCATTCTGTCACTCTGTACAATGGGCTTATTGTCAGTCTGTCACTCACTAAACAAAAACAAAGACGTGACATTATGTTATTTTGAGAGGGAGAGAGAGGGGGAGTGAGAGGGGGGGAGAGAGAGGGAGAGGGGGGGAGAGAGAGGGAGAGTTCTGTATGTACATGTCCCCACAGTATGTGAAAAACAACATTTCTCTTATGTTGTTAAACATAAAAACAATATATATACATATATCACATAACCCACATCAAACACATCACAAGCAGCCCTCGGTAACCAAGAGAGATCCCTGAGGCTCGTCACGTGTTTCTGCAGATCAAGGAGATGACTGAGGAACTGCAAAGCATGCTGGGATGGCTCCAGGTGCACAGGCGGGCTCAGAGGGACCAGCCGGGTCTGGTGAGAGGATCTCCTCCCGGGAACGTTCCCTCGGAGAACAGGCAGAGGGCAGCAGAGATCCTTCTAGAAGAAACACACCCCGCTGTTAACTCTGCGGGCAGCTGTCCTGCTCTTACGCCCCTGCCCAGATCTTCTGCCATCAGCCCCGTAGGCAAATCTTCTGCCATCAGCCCACTGTCCAGCCCTTCTGCCACCAGCCTCCTAGGCAGCTGTCCTGCCAGCAGCCCACTCTCCAGCTCTCCTGATAGCAGCCTCCTAGGCAGCTGTACTATCACTCCTCTGGGAAACTGTCCTGCCATCAGCACACTGTCCAGCTCAACTGCCATCAGCCCCCCAGGCAATAGAAGCAATGTTACCTCCACCAGCCCCCAAGGCAGCTCTACTGCTACCAGCCCCCAAGGCAGCTCTACTGCTACCAGCCCCCAAGGCAGCTCTACTGCTACCAGCCCCCAAGGCAGCTCTACTGCCACCAGCCCCCAAGGCAGCTCTACTGCTACCAGCCCCCAAGGCAGCTCTACTGCCAACAGCCCCCAAGGCAGCTCTACTGCTACCAGCCCCCAAGGCAGCTCTACTGCCACCAGCCCCCAAGGCAGCTCTACTGCCAGCAGCCCCCAAGGCAGCTCTACTGCTACCAGCCCCCAAGGCAGCTCTACTGCCACCAGCCTACAAGGCTGTCCTGCTGTAAACCCACTATGTCCTACTATCAGCCCCCTGTCCAGCTCTACTGCCTTCAGCCTACAGGGCAGCTGTCCTACTATCACCCCATTAGGCAGTAGTATCAACGTCATCCTCAGTTTCGACCAACCACCACCAGGGGGCAGCCTACTGCAGGGGCCAGTAGAGCAGAGAGAGGCAGTGGAACCTGTTCATAGGGTCAGTATACATACGCACATATGACAGTATGAAGTACCATTCTGGGTAACAGTTTATATTACATTATGTCCTTATTTCCGTGTAATAACCATGTAATTACAGTATAACAAGTGTTGTAATTAGCCTTGATACACTTTACCCCTAACCCTAATCAGAATCTTAAGCGAGATTTCAGGTTCATGGTCAGGGCACAAGAATTATGTTTGCATGTTGTCCGTTTCAGAGACTGTTTCCATTGTAAAACGTTGTGTTCACCTTACCTGTCCCAGGTGAGCACCTTCTTACAGGTGACAGACGGAAACCGAGCTGCCAGTCCCGTCTGTGAAGACATGGCACCCCACCGCATCACAGAGACGACCCGCCTGCCCACCGTCCCTCCTACCAGCTCCACCTCTGCTGCCTTCATCCCCAAAGTCAGCACCGTCCTGCTCCCAACCCTACCCACCCTACCCACCTTACCCACCCTACCCACCCTACCCACCTTACCCACCCTACCCACCCTACCAACCCTACCCACCCTACCAACCGTACTAACCCTACCCACCCTACCCACCTTACCCACCTTACCCACCCTACCCACATTACCCACCCTACCCACCTTACCCACCCTACCAACCCTACCAACCCTACCCACCCTACCAACCCAACCAACCCTACCCAGTACCAGCTCCTGCCTCAAGGGGGCAATGAAGAGGAGGAAGAGAGCCACACACAGACACACGGTGACTGGCGTAGTCAGAATGGACAGGCTGGAGGAGGGGGTGTCGACTGGGCTGGCGGACCCCACCCACAGAGCCAGTACCTGGCCTCTGGAGGAGAGGCAGGGAGGGGTGGGGGGTCTGCTCAACACACTACAGCTGTACATTAACAACAACACAGTGGTCCCTGTAATGGACGCCATCTCCTCAGACACATCACCGTCAAACATACATCCCTCCGTCCAGCCGTCCGTCCATGCCTCCATCCTTCCCCCCGTCCATCCCTCCGTCCATCCCTCTATCCATCCCTCCATCCATCCCTCCATCCATCCCTCCATCCATCCCTCCATCAACAGGCCTACGGTGGCTAGCGAGCGGCTAGCTCAGAGGCGCTACGGCCACATCCCCCTGGGGTCCACGCTGACCTTTGACCTGCCCAAGGACTGGGGTCACATCTCCCAGATCAGCTCCAGAGACCTCACAACAGGGGGCGGCCATTTTGAAACGAGCGGCCATCTTGAAACTAATGTGGACACTGACAGTGAAAACAGTCGACCGTCTCGTCTGCACACACAGACAGGGTCGGATAGGCTGAGTGAGACTCACGTATCGTCCGCCGTGATTGGTCAAGCTTTCCCACGGAGCCCGGCAGAGGGGAGGGGCTGTGAGGCAGATGGGCGGGGCTTAGAGACGGTCAGCTCAACGTCTGTGTCGGTCGTGGTCCGGTGTCCCCTCACGCCGGAGTCAGGTGACCAGGTTAGGACTGCGGGTCGCGCTGACCTCATCCCTGTTGAAGACACAGCCCCCTCCACTTCTCCCAGCTTCCATGATGAGGCGAACCGGGAAGTGATCAGCACTCCGGCGGCCATTTTGGAATCTCACCGACTACGCGCTGAAGCAAACTGCTGCAACGCGTCTCGGCACGACCCAGACCCCGTCTCTGACCCGTCGCTGAACCTCGACCACAGATGCCTGAGCGTCCACACCAAGATCAGTCACCTCAACGGACACGTGTACCACAGCTCTGCCAAGTGGAAGTACCTTCACCAGGGTCACTTTACGGCCAGAGAAGTCAAAGGTTTCTCCCTTGAGACTGTGGGATCTACAGGGTTGGGGGAGGGTCAGGGTCAGGGTCAGGGTCAGGGTCAGGGTCAGGGTCAGGATCTGGGTCTGGGTCTGGGTCAGGGTAGGCCCGGTCGGATCATTGTCTGCTCTGAGGGGAACTGCTGTGTGTGTTCTGATGTCCAGGGTGAGACCAGGGTGGTCCTGGGGAAGCCAGCCTCTTTCACCGGGAGCTCAGAGAGAGGGAGAGCCCCCCTGGTTCACCCTGAACCCCTGGTCCACCCTGAACCCCTGGTCCACTCCGACCACTGGCAGTTTGAGGAGGTGGAGGAGGAGCTGGAGGACATTTGGAACGGGGCGGACAGGGAGAGAGCTCCATGAAACTGTCAAACACAGACACACACACACACACATACACACACACACACACACACACACACACACACACACACACACACACACACACACACACACACACACACACACACACACACACACACATGCGTGGTGTGTAGAACAAGTGTGTCTTAATATCAAGGGTCTGCACTTAATTTCAGAGATTGACTGTTCATTTACTTTATTTAAAAGTAAAAAGAAATCGAAATATTGTAACCGTTTTTATGAACAAGTATATGTTTATGCGAATTCTAATAATATATTTCTGTACTTTTCCCCTTCAGTTCTAAATGGATAGGTTGATTTGACACACAAAATAATGTAATCATGATGTCCTTCTTTTTGTTACATAAAGTTTGAGTCAATCTCTTCAATTGAGTGCACGCCCTTGGTGTTATGACAGTCGCTTCGGATAAACGCTAAATGACTCAAATGTAAAAATGTAATGTACCGCCTCCTCCCCCCACTAGATGGCGCCCAGGTCACAGCACAGCCCCGACCATCCAACCAGAGCCCAAACCTGCCCTGGAGCACAGATCTGAGATCAGCTCTCTCCCTCCCCCCATGTACATCTAACCTGGGTAGTTTAACAAAGACCTGACCTTGGATCAGTGCTATTATGGGCAATGGATGATTTCCCACCTTAGCCACTTCCTATGGAACCTGTCACTCTTAATCAATCAATCAATCAATCAATCAATCAATCAATCAATCATGTATTTGTAGAGCACTTTTAACATAGACAAATGTCACAAGGTGTTTCACAACAAAAACAATACTAAAAAACACAAACAATAAATATAATACAAACAATATGATCTAACACCAAGCCATAGACACCTGAAAAGTAAGCCAAGGAAAAAACTCCCCAGGAGGGGAGAAAAACACAGGGCACAGTGGCAAGGAGGAAAAACTCCCTGGGAGGAAGAAACCTTGAGTGGAACCAGACTCCAGGGAGGAACCCATCCTCCTCCCGGTGGTTAAGATGGAGATCAGCTGAAGAGCTGTCTGCTAACACTGTGAGACTGTTCTGAGAACAGCCGGCCCAGAGCGGTGAGACTCACCAACACTCCAGAACACATCGGCTGCTGCGTCGGCCATCTTGTGTTCCGGAGTGTTCCTCGTGGATCGTGTTCGATAGTGTTCTCTGATGTACAGCGGTAAGGTGTGTATTGCCGTCAGTGGAGGCTGGCCGGCGGCTGGTGGAATCATCCTCCGATTTCTACCTCCACCAGCCTCCCCTGGGTATTGTTGTGTATATATTGTCAACTGTGTTGCTGTCAGAGAACCTTCTGGAAGACCCACCAGCTGGCTGAGATGATGTCAGCCTTTGAAGTTGATGAGACACGATCGGCTGCCCTTTCTCCGTCGTTTCTCACGGATCTGATTGGCCGGTGGGGGACACGTGAACTTTTGACCTTTCCCGGGCCCTGGGCAACGGTTCCCTGGTGCTCGAGATGTACCGCATCTGTCAGCTTTTTGATTGGTTCCTCACGACGAGACGTTATAGAGCGTTATAACCTTACTGTAGGGGAATGAATAGTACAACACACTGAAACGCTGTCTGTGGACTGGATTGTAGAGAGCAGCGTGTACAATGATCAATAATGTCTGTCTTGGGTGGGGGGGGTTGAGTGGTCTTGGGTGGGGGGGGTTGGGTGGTCTTGGGTGGGGGGGTTGGGTGGTCTTGGGTGGGGGGGGTTCAGTGGTCTTGGGTGGGGGGGGGTTGAGTGGTCTTGGGTGGGGGGGGTTCAGTGGTCTTGGGTGGGGGGGGTTGAGTAGTCTTGGGTGGGGGGGGTTCAGTGGTCTTGGGTGGGGGGGGTTCAGTGGTCTTGGGTGGGGGGGGGTTCAGTGGTCTTGGGTGGGGGGGGTTGAGTAGTCTTGGGTGGGGGGGGGTTGGGTGGTCTTGGGTGGGGGGGGTTGAGTGGTCTTGGGTGGGGGGGGTTGGGTGGTCTTGGGTGGGGGGGTTGAGTGGTCTTGGGTGGGGGGGGTTGGGTGGTCTTGGGTGGGGGGGGTTGAGTGGTCTTGGGTGGGGGGGGTTGGGTGGTCTTGGGTGGGGGGGGTTGAGTAGTCTTGGGTGGGGGGGGTTGGGTGGTCTTGGGTGGGGGGGGGGGTTGAGTGCTTGGTTTACTCCTTTGTGATGTCACTTTGTGACAGGGAAGGCTGGTGGAGGTAGAAATCGGAGGACGGGCCTCATTGTGTCACACACATGTTTGATACCATTCCTCATTCCATTCCATCCCATGCATTAAAATGAGCCCGTCCTCCGATTTCTACCTCCACCAGCCTCGACTGCTTAATATCTGTATTCTTGTCTCTTCCAACTTGCATTGCATGACGGGCACATAGAAATCAATCAATCAATCAATCAATCAATCCATTGATTGATAAAGAATTGTCATTGCTGTTCTCATTTGTTAATCACTTCACTAAAGATTTAATAAATAAAGAAATAACACATTGCAGTCTGTGTTTCTTTTGAACGAAAGAGGTGTGTGTGTGTGTGTGTATTGCATGTGAAATACTGTCAGCATTTTAAACAGGTAAGATCTACTAGCCTGGTCTTGTTACAGGGATCTGGAAAGACCTTCAAAGCACCTCCATAACCCTTCATCTCTCTTCCCACACGCGTCACATCAAAACGTGATTTAAAACATACTTTTACCTAATAGTACTTTTACCTAATTTACCTAATAGCCTCCATTATCACAGACATTTAATTGGTTTTAAGAAATTATTTTTAAAATTATGGTCCGCAGACTCCGTTATATGAATATGTAACCATGGGCAGTAGCGTATGTATGTGTGTGGCGTGTTGCCAGTGAGGAGCACGGATATCCAGACGGGGCCAGTAAAGTCCCAGTATGAAATATCAATAATATTACGTTAATCCGTGACGTCATTATTATGCAATTAGTCGCCTACGAGAGCAGTGGACGGATAATTCAATTGGGCGCCTCTTTTTTTTTAAGAATTTCTTCCGCCGTTACGCACAGTAACGCACAGTATTCGCCTGTATGACTCCGGTTTTGCCAATTGGTGGTTGATTGACATCTGAGGGAACAAGTGAGCAACCGCGCCAGGGTTGGATTAAACGAATCACCGTTGTGGAAGAGGCGGGTCTTGCGCCGGTGTCGCCCGGTTGGCAGATCCGCAGCCGAACTGAAAGTAGTCGGTCTGTCCGTGCGGCTGGTAACGCATCGGCTGAACGTACTGTAACAACGCTTTGTTCATTTGTTATTCAACTCAGCCGCTCATTCACAGTTGCTTTTCCGACAAGGATTCTAAACTTCAGATCGCAGTGGATCGTTTTGGATAATATTGGGATTTGTGGCCGGATCTCTTTGAAGGTAAGAGTTTTTGATTGAGAAAGGAAGAATTCCTGGCGCTGAAAGTAGTTAATAACTAAAAGACAAACTTGTATGGGTTGTTTGTTTTTTAGTCGACAGCAAAACCAGTTTAACTGAGTGCTTTCTGTGACACATGTTTTGTGACTGGAATTTGACTTTCGTAAAGTGATATTTCGTCCACCGTCGATTGTTTAAAAGCACGAAATCGATGTTGGAGACCGTCTGCTGCTGCGCTCCGTCTCTCACTCCTCTTCGCTACAATGGAGCAACTTTTCATTCGGGGAGCAGCGACGCTGCGCCGTGGCGATCACCAGTTTTACTGTGAACTTTTCTGATATTTTGTGTGGACAGCGTTGGTTAAATGACGAACAAATGTGCGCTGATATTAGCCTGTAATCGTGGAAGATAGGCCTATTGTTTGGTTCCTAATGGTGGTGATAGACAGTGCAACCTTATGCAAATGTCTTGTTTTGCAAAACTCAAAACTAATTTTCCCCAGTGAAATCCCAGTGTATAATATGCCCTAAGTGTAAAAGATGATGATGGGAGGTTTGGCTCCAGGTTTACATTGTAACAGCACAATGGAACTCACTGCCAAAATACAAATAGCATTCTGATACACTTTGTCGACTGTCAACCTTAGACAACGCTTGCACCATCAACACAATTCGTCAACAATCCTGTGATACTGAAATCTGTGTAAGGAAGAATCATCTTGTTATCTTGGTGGGGCGGGGAAACACTGTTCTTTTTTCTTCTACCTCCTGTGACAACCTTCCCTCTCCAGCTGTTCCCTCCATCACTGCCCGCCTCGCCTCTCTAATCCTCGGGTTATTTCTGTGTTACAAAGCGGCGCGTTTGATTCCAGACTGTCTTGGATGTGCGCCCGTTAAGCACACAGCCCCGGTAGTCAGCCTCCACCAGACCTCCGCTCGCTGCTCTTCCCCGGTTTTCCCGGTGCTTTGCAGCTCCGCGTGCTCGAGGCGTCAAACGCAATGATGGCATATGATTCCGAGTGGTTTCTGGTTTCTGGGCCGTGAGAAATGGAACGTGACAGACACTCTGCTTTGAAGAGCGGTGGTTTTCCCCGCTATAGGACCTGCTTTAGTGAGAAGACAGTCACAACTCTGGTTATGCATGATCAAGAAACTTAGTGCGTTTGATTCAACTTTATTCACGCATTGTAAGTAGCCTGTCACTGTGTAGTGATTGTGTAATAAGAAGCCAGGGGAGGCTGGTGGAGGTAGAAATCGGAGGACAGGCTCACTGTAATGCATGGAATGAAATGAGGAATGGTATCAAACACGAATGGTATCAAACACATGTCTGACACCATTCCTCATTCCGTCCCATGCATTACAAGGAGCCCGTCCTCCGATTTCTACCTCCCCCAGCCTCCCCTGGTATACGAACACTGTCAGGCAAAGTATTGCCACATTGTCTTGAGGTCCCCAGCACTGACAGCTGATTATGCTGATTATGGTCAGAGGAACGCCAGCAGGCTGTAGGCCTGTGCTTGTTGAGATGGATGGATCAGTCTATAACCAGCACCCTTCAACAACCCATTAAGACATGGTTCTGGGAACCGAGGGAGCGGAACCAGTTTAGAAGTGTGTGTGTGTGTGGGGAGGTGTATGTATTTGATATTTTTCTATATAATATTTCCATACTGACTTACGGAAATTTCCAGGGTGGGATTAACAGTGGGTGGGGGAGAGAGGGCAGAGACCCTGTGGCCCCCCCCCCCCCCCCTCCAGGGTCTCTGCTGGGAACCAGGGAAGAGCTGTGGTCTTCTGCCTCTCAAAATCCCCCCACTCTCAAACACGACTGAAACTCTCCACACTGGCAACCAACCAGCTCCAGTTTAGCCCCTAGCTATAGCCTAGCCACCTCAGTTTAGCCCCTAGCTATAGCCTAGCCACCTCAGTTTAGCCCCTAGCTATAGCCTAGACACCTCAGTTTAGCCCCTAGCTATAGCCTAGACACCTCAGTTTAGCCCCTAGCTATAGCCTAGACACCTCAGTTTAGCCCCTAGCTATAGCCTAGACACCTCAGTTTAGCCCCTAGCTATAGCCTAGCCACCTCAGTTTAGCCCCTAGCTATAGCCTAGCCACCTCAGTGTAGCCCCTAGCTATAGCCTTGCCACCTCAGTTTAGCCCCTAGCTATAGCCTAGCCACCTCAGTTTAGCCCCTAGCTATAGCCTAGACACCTCAGTTTAGCCCCTAGCTATAGCCTAGACACCTCAGTTTAGCCCCGAGCTATAGCCTAGCCACCTCAGTTTAGCCCCGAGCTATAGCCTAGACACCTCAGTTTAGCCCCTAGCTATAGCCTAGCCACCTCAGTGTAGCCCCTAGCTATAGCCTAGCCACCTCAGTTTAGCCCCTAGCTATAGCCTAGCCACCTCAGTTTAGCCCCTAGCTATAGCCTAGCCACCTCAGTTTAGCCCCGAGCTATAGCCTAGCCACCTCAGTTTAGCCCCTAGCTATAGCCTAGCCACCTCAGTTTAGCCCCGAGCTATAGCCTAGCCACCTCCTCATAGGGGTAAAATCAATAGCCATTGTAGCGCCTAGTGACTCAGACGGCTAGCTTAAGGCACATTTGTTTGGCCAGATTAGCTCCTTTTATCTGAGTTAGCAAAAGTGCCTGTCAGCACTCTGGGCTCTCTCAATGGCTGCCCTTCGGGGGCTTTCTCACTCTCTCTCTCTCTCAGACACGCACGCGCACGCACACACACACCCCCTGAGGGTGTCTCTCAGAGTTCCTCTAGTGCTGGAAGGCTCATTAAAACCAGGTCTTTTGTCTGAACTCTTGTTTCTTCTAATACTGTTCTTGGGATGTCAGGCCTGTGTGTGTGCGCCAGGCCAGGCCAGGGAAAGAGGTTCCTTCCCTTCCCCTCCATCCATCCTCTTCCCTCCCTCCCTCCCTCCATCCTCTTCCCTCCCTCCCTCCTCTTCCCTTCCCTCCCTCCCTCCCTCCCTCCCTCCTCTTCCCTTCCCTCACTCCCTTCCCCTCCCTCCCTCCGAGGCAGACAGAGCTGTGCATGTTGTTTATGTGATCAGAGATAATAGATGGAGGAAATACGTCCTGATGAGTTCCACGTTCCTCAGAACAAGGTCAGGGAGGGAGGGAGGGAGGGAGAGAGACGGACGGAGGGAGAGAGAGAGAGAGAGAGGGAGAGAGAGGGAGAGAGAGAGAGGGAGAGAGAGAGAGGGAGGGAGAGAGAGGG
>NW_028153082.1:0-2500 GCF_951799395.1 Argentina silus | reverse complement strand
TCTTTTGTGTAACTGGGTCTCACTTGAAACTAGTGTTTAGTATTTGCTTTGTCAAAATGACAAACGACCACCCCCCCCCCCCCCCCTCCCCCCCAAACACACACACACACACACACGCACAAACACACACACACACACACAGAACTTCTCTCAGCATGAATATTTATTATGATGATGATGGTGATGACAATGTTTATGCTAATGAGGATAATCACATCTATCTGTATAGCCAATAAGAAACCCCTCCATCACTGTCCACCACCTCCTAATTGGCTGCGTGTGTGTGTGTGTGTGTGTGTGTGTGTGTGTGTGTGTGTGTGTGTGTGTGTGTGTGTGTGTGTGTGTGTGTGTGTCCAACGCCCACCTATTCCATCATCTCCCCCCACCTCTGTGTTCACTCGTTCTTCTCATCTTTGAGTGTCTCCCCTGTCTCCCATCTCTTTCCCTCCTTTCTATCTCTCATTTTTGTTCTCCCTCAAAATACTCTGACCCTCCTCCTTCCTCACCCCTCCTCTTTCCTCACCCCTCCTCCTTCCTCTCCCCTCCTCCTTCCTCCCCCCTCCTCCCTGCTCTCTCCTCTCTCATGTCCTCGCTGCATAAAAAACAATGTTACAAAGACATATTGATCCACAGAGCACAGAGATGAGAAGACAAGAAAAGAGGAGAGGAGAGGAGAGGAGAGGAGAGGAGAGAAGAGAAGAGAAGAGAAGAGAAGAGAAGAGAAGAGAAGAGAAGAGAAGAGAAGAGAAGAGAAGAGAAGAGAATGATATTCACTCAGCTCCTTCTCCAAGTAGTATCTCTTGCCCAGAGTTAGGCTCAGCCTCCCCCTCTCTCACCAAGAAGAGTTAACTCAACATTGCCTTGAAGCAAAGTTTAGCTGTCTCCTGGAACACAAACAGTTAACCTGAACCTGGAGCAAAGCCCAGCCAATCGCTCCACAGTAGTTTCCTCTGACAGCCAATCGAGTTCACCCTGACCTGGGCTGGTGGAAGCCGACTGCTGCTCCCTCGGTCACCACGAAGAGTTAACGTTTCCCTGGGCCACCGCCAAGCCACATCCTCCAGTCTCCCAGCCGCTGCAGAGTTCACCTTCCCTGGGCACGGCCCCAGCCTCCTCTCCCTACATTTCCCCCCAAAAAGGTTAACATGGCCTGGTACTGGACGTCCACACACCTCATAGAGTTAGACGCTTCAGATGAATGCCCTATTTGACTAATTTGTACCAAAAAAACAGACCCAAACTAAACTGCTTATAACATTAAAAGCAGAATGCCATTTGATAGGTAACATCTTGGAAGTTTTGTGTGGACATGCTCAGATCATAGTTCAGAATAACATACTACACATGACAAGGAGATAAAGTAAACCATCATCAAATTAATAATGAAATTACAGCAGAATTTGGGCCCAATTACGGGCCCGTCTATGTTAAGAGGTTCACAGGCTTGACCAAATCTCTCCATATGACTCTCTCATCCCAGTCTAGGGTTAGGGTTACTCTAACCCTAACCCTAACCCTAACCCTAACCCTAACTCTAACCCGAACCCGAACCCTAACCCTAACCCGAACCCTAACCCTAGACCTAGACCTAAGCCACTGCATCATGTAAGGCTAACTCAGCCCTGGGTCGCTCTGTCCTTCCAGCATTCACACCCAAAAGAGTTAACAGTACTGGCACGAGCCCAGAGATAGCTCCCTCTCTCGCCTCCCAGAAAGCTACTCTTTTCCTCAAAGCCAGCCGAGCCCTCCTCCACCCTCCCCGCCACCCTCCCCGCCACCCCCACCCCCCCTACAACCCTGGAGAATCGTGGGTCTCAGCTTGAAACGAAAGTAGCCCCAAACAAGAGGGAGAGAAGGAGGATGGCTGATACTGTAACAATGTTAGTTCCTCTCCATTACAGTTTTGAATTGAAATCAATAGTGCAGGGGAACAAGTAGGGCTCAGTGGAATATCACTGGGGTGATAATTATATTAACACAGGGACTGAATCAACACCAGGCCTCTGGATCACTCAAATATCTCTGTCTCTGTCTGTCTGTGTGTGTGTGTGTGAGTGTGTGTGTGTGTGTGTGTGTGTGTGTGTGTGTGTGTGTGTGTGTGTGTGTGTGTGTGTGTCTCTCCCTTTCTCTCCCTCGTACATACCTCCCCACTCCCCGAACCCCTGCCCGGTTGCCGGGATACCGCCTGCCGTGAGTTTCACCATGGTAACATCTGGAATAAAGGTGGGTTGGCGCCGTGCCAGGCCAGGCCGTAAAACTAACAAAAATAAATCTCTGTTCAACTGCTCTTCCCTGCTCGGAACACGGGCACATAATCACGGATTAAAGCATGCACCCAGCACGCACACGTGCACACATGCACATGCATGCATGCATGCACGCACACACGCATAAACACACACACACACATGCACGCACGCGCTTGCATGCACGGACACACGCAGAAACACACACACACACACACGCATGCACACACACACACACACACGCATGTGCATGC
>NW_028153083.1:17500-20243 GCF_951799395.1 Argentina silus | reverse complement strand
AACTAAATCGATGGTAATTATTTCCAGTTTACCGTTTAATTGCAGTCAGCTGGAACGTGTTGCATTTTGACCACGGCAGAGAGAGAGAGTGCGAGAGAGAAATAGAGAGAGAGAGAGAGAGAAAGAGAGAGAGAGAGAGAGAGAGAGAGAGAGAGAAAGAGAGAGAGAGAGAGAGAGAGAGAGTGAGAGAGAGAGAGAGAGAGAGCAAGAGAGTCACACACACAGGCAAACACACACACACACACACACACACACACACACACACACACACTTCTCCTCGCAGCAGTGTGAAGGTGCAGCAGGTGTGCTCTGACTGTGGCGTTTCGGTCCAATTCGTTTCAGAGCCATGACTCAAGGGCCCTCACAACACCTCACACTTTCCATCAGTCTAGCTTTTTAAATGCAGCATGCGAGCGCTGCACACACCTCTCTGCAAAGTCAAAGCGACACTCCATAGAACATCAAGGACTAGGACATTCACTTTGGTACAGTTAAGAGCATATGTGTGTTTGTGTGTGTGTGTGTGTGTGTGTGTGTGTGTGTGTGTGTGTGTGTGTGTGTGTGTGTGTGTGTGTGTGCGCGCGCGTGTGTGTATATGTGTGTGTATGTGTGTGTGTGTGTGTGTGTGTGTGTGTGTGCGTGCGTGCGTGTGTGTGTGCGTGTGTGTGTGTGTGTGTGACTGATCTGACTGAATACATGAGTAGCAGGGAGAGGGGCAGATGCGGAATTTAAAAAATCAACTGCTTTTGCAAGAGTCAAATTCAATCTGCGAAGTGGCTGTGATTGGTTAAAGAGAGCCATGCCCCGGGACCTCACAATGAGGTATCTATTACTGCGACTACCAAAGAAATGTTCTTTTAATTAGCCACATTTATCTTTTTTTCCCATGTTTTGACAGAAATTCTTACATAAACATACACCACAAAGGGAGACAGAGCAACAAAAAGCATGGTCATATGTTAAAAAAAAAAGCATGGTCATATGTTTGACAGAGCCACTCGGAACAAAAACAACAGTGACCCTTACTTAGCATGTTTTCATATACAACATCATTCTTTTTTTTGTTCTACCTTTAATCCTGACTATATCAGCAGCACCTGTACAGCTGTAGAAGCAGTTCACATCAAAATTGCATTTCTAACCGGCAGCATCGATGATAATATGCAGAAATACACCAGACTGGTCTCCTCCACAAATCGTGTACCTACAGTGTACAATATTCCCAATTGCGTGTCGCGCTATAGACAACAATATTTGCTAATTATTGTTGCTAATGCCTTCCCCCGACAACTTCCCCTTACCTTAACCACTCAAAGTTAATGCCTAATACCGCCTAACCACCGCATAATTTGAAGTTAATAAATATTAACTGCTTACGTAATTCTCTCTAAAGCGTCAACCAGGACACGCAGTTGGGAATGCGTACTATCGTGCATAGCAACACGATTTAATTAGGAGACCAAAAAAAAACACCAGTAAATTGTGTGTTTGCACAGCTTCATGTAAGACTTCCTATTACACTCTGTTGAATTTGCCCACAATCCAAAATGGTTTGTACAGCAATTTCCTGCTTTTCTTTGGTTGTAGCCGTAATCCCTCAACAATTTCCCTTCATGCAAATCAATATGGCATTGCTCAAAACAAGAACAGATATCATAGCTGAAATATCTTTTTTTTACCTTTGTCATTGGAGAATGTGATTCTTCTCAGCCCATGAGTTCTTACGTATGTGTGTGTGTCTGTGTTATATGTGTGTATATCTGGAGAGTGTTGGTAGCGGGCTGGTCTGTGGTCAGACAGCTGATCCTGGCCAGGGCAGAGGCCGCCTAGGGACGGTGGTGCAGGGCTGTGGTGGGCCAGACCTGGGTCAAATACATACGTCAAATGCACTACTTTCAAATACTTGAGCTGAGCTTGATTTAGATAGTGTGCCTGACACAATGGAACCCATGGGACAGTCCCAAAACTGTTTAAGTCCAAGTTAAATCAAGCACATTGTAAATAGTAAATATTTGACATGTATTTGCCGGAGGTGTTGTGTTGTTCTGTGTTGTGTCGTGGTGTTGCAGGATCTGTAGTACGGTGTTAGCATCAACTCTGTCTCTTTCTGCTGTCACACACACGCCGCCTGGACTCTTACAAGGACATTTTTTCATGTTTTTTTCCGGCTTTAAAGGGATGGTGTGAATTTTATTGAACCCAAAACCACGTGTGGACATTTCCCCACCTGCACGGCCGAGGCCGACAATCAGACGGAATGTGTGAACGACATACACGGGACGAGAGAGATGATGTGTTACACCAAACTGTTTCCCTTCACAGACACACACACATACACACACACACACACACACACACACACACACACACACGCATATACACACACACACACACACACACACACACACACACCCGCACATACACACACACATTCACCCACACATACATACATACACACACACACACACACACACACACACACAAACACACACACCCACGCCCATGCACAAAAACACACGTACAGACACACACACACACACACACACACACACACACACACAAACTTATTCCACTGTTAACTGTAGATGTTTGGCCCATGTTCCCCCAAACACTTCTCCTTTACAATGTACAGGTGCTGTGTTGCGAGAGGGGAGCCAGGGGGGTTGGGGGGGGGGGGGGGAGAGGAGGAGAGGAGGAGAGGAGGAGAGGAGGGGCGGAGGGCCTAGTGGTGCCATAGCCCAGA
>NW_028153083.1:7500-12500 GCF_951799395.1 Argentina silus | reverse complement strand
GGTTAATGATCTTAGACAAAACGTATATGGATGTGGGGTGTGGATGTGTGTGTGTGTGTGTGTGTGTGTGTGTGTGTGTGTGTGTGTGTGGGGGGGGGGGGGGGGGGGGGTGTTTGTGGTGTTGTGTTGTGTGTCTCTTTGTACAGTAGATGCAGGGTTTAATTCCTTATTACAACAATAAAGCATGTTGCATTGTACCAAAACCTGACCTGAATATAATAGTTTTTGTGTTTCCAAGTAAAAGGATTTGTGAGATCACATTCTTGCGTTCATTTTTATGCTGTTTTAATGCTAAGCCTCATTCCTTCATGCGGAATAAGACATTTTAAGGCTGTTTATCCTGTTTCATTTAGGGGTTGTGAAAAGTTCACATTCTACCTCATCAACTCTCCTTCTTTCTTTCCCCTTTCTCTACCCTGTTCCTTTGCGTCTGTATCGCTCGAGAGCAAAGAGGGGGAGAGCGAAGAAAGAAAAGAAAAGAAGTGAAACGGAGGGAAAGGGGCTTTCGAGGGGTTCCTTATTGGGGCGAGTGCTGAGTGATGTTCATTGACTCTCCTTTGCCACCCAGGTCACTCACAAGAACACCCAGACAGGAATTCCACCCCAAGCTTATCTCACCACCCCATCTACAGCCAGTGGTAGAGAGGGGAGGGGAGGTGGGAAAGGGGGGAGGGAGGGAGGGAGGGAGGGAGGGGTGCTAGGGGAGGAAAGGGGGGTCTGCATTGGAGCCTGGATTAGGGGATGGGGGCAGGAGGAGGCGGGGGGGGCGGGGAGGGGGGACCCTGTTGTTAGGGGTAAGGGGTAAGCAGTTCATGAATGTTTACTAACAATCGCACCGGTCAATATCTGTCAGAGAGGCAGGGAGAGGTGCAAGTCGCCGGGTAGACTAGGGACCGGGCAGGCTGGGGAGGTGAGGATTTGGAAGGAAACAAGTTTGTTTACTGTTAACATAAAGGATTAGCACTGTAGCACCTTTTTCCCACTCTCTCTCCCTCCCTCCCTCTCCTCCTCCCCCCCTCCCTATCTGAGAGCTTTAGAGAGCGTAATGGACTAGAAGCATTGTGGCCTAATGCTTGATAATGTCTTTATCACTAAGCCACTGTTTTCACAATGCAGGAGCCACTTAAACTCCACAATCTGCTAAGCCAGTCGTGACTCCAGGAGTGAACTCTACACTGGCTGGGTGGATTACTGCAACCCTGGTCAGAATCTGAATTCTACCTAATGACAGCAATTATTTTCTCACAGAGTAAATGTGATTGAATGGGTTCAAATCCAGGTCTGTCTGTATACAGTACCACACGACTGTGTTAGCCCGCTGAGCAGAAGCCGGAAGCCGGAAGCCTAGAGCTTTAGAGTGTTTTAGCCCTGTACCTAAAGACGAGGCATTAGCTCACAGGGCTGAAAACAAGTCTTCTGGTCCCAGGTAACACTATTGACCGAAGCACCTCTGCTACGCAATCATGTCAGCGCTGAGCAGCGCTGTAGGGGGAACTCTAGCCGGCTCTGACCAGGTCATGTGTCCTATCTCCTGGGCCTGACCTCCCCATCGACAGGCAGTCGTTCCACCCAGCTCCTGCCCCCCCCCCCCCCCCCACTACACAACCCTCTCCCCCCTCCACCACACCACCCTCTCCACTGGCCTCTCCACCCCCCACTACACCACCCTCTCCACTGGCCTCTTCACCCCCCACTACACCATCCTCTATACCCCCCACCACACCACCCTCTCCACCCCCCACTACACCACCCTCTCCACCCCCCACCACTCCACCCTCTCCACTGGCCTCTTCACCCCCCACTACACCATCCTCTATACCCCCCACCACACCACCCTCTCCACCCCCCACTACACCACCCTCTCCACCCCCCACCACTCCACCCTCTCCACTGGCCTCTCCACCCCCTCACCACTCCACCCTCTCCACCCCCCACCACACCACCCTCTCCACCCCCCACCACACCTCCCTCTCCACTGACCACTCCACCCTCTCCAACCCCTCTCCACCCCCCACCACTCCACCCTCTCTACCCCCCACCACTCCACCCTCTCCACCCCCCACCACTGCCCCATCAGAGTCCTCTGGGACCTGACTGTCACACACTATCTGGCCTGTCTGTTAGCAGAGGTGTGAGCCTCCCCCCTCCGGAGCACACCGGATCTGATTGCACCCCGGCTTGCCCTTTTGTTTAGGGAGATTCCTTTTCAGGTCAGCCTCAGAAACCTTCTCACACACACACACACACACACACACACACACACACACACACACATACACACACACACACACACACACACACACACACATACACACACACACACACACACACACACACACACACACACACACACACACACACACACACACACACACCTGCCTGCTGCTAGGGACAGGACACTCGGCCTTGTCACCCATGACCTCTGTCACCAGGTCATCACCTGACCACACTGCTAACCATCTCTCTCTCCCTCTCCTTACCCCC
Source organism: Argentina silus (assembly GCF_951799395.1). Lineage (NCBI taxonomy): Eukaryota > Metazoa > Chordata > Actinopteri > Argentiniformes > Argentinidae > Argentina > Argentina silus. The sequence continues at coordinate 10,016 of NW_028153083.1, read as the reverse complement.
TCCCACCCCCCCCCCCCCTCTCTCTCTCTCTCTCTTTTGTTCTCACTTTCTCCCGTGTTCTCTTCATCATCCTTCTCTTATTCAGAGAGAGAGAGAGAGAGAGAGAGATTGATGAGTGCCCCTCAGAGACATTAATCTTACTTTTACTCTTTTAAAGTTACAGTTACAGTAACATTAACGTCTTTTCCACCCTATCATTCTATCACGACTATCATTCTCCCCCCGTTTCCTCCCAAGACACAACTTTAACATGATCCAATAGAATATGCGTTCATTATGATTCATAATAATGTATTGTTCTGAGTCAGCTAGCTTAGGGAAATAGTACCAGTAAGCTTCATTTGGAAAGTAAATGCAGCATTCTCGCAGTGGGGGTTAGGATAATACCACCATAAAACATCTTTTATTGCCCAGTTTAAAATACCATATTTTATGTGGACAGTAAATAGGGGCGTCCTTCGACGCAGAATCTAAAATTCTAGAAATTCCTGGTCATTTCTCACCACGGAACTTCAAAGCGGGAAAAAAACCCGTGCGGGATGAATTTATCATCAGAGGAAAGCTTCCATTTATCCCCTGTTTGGCCTACGAGAGAAAAATGAGAGTCCGGTCCAAAAATTGGCTCTAAAATAATCGACGACGAGAATTAGCTCATTAGCACTATCGCTAACGGCTGACCTGCCGATGACTTTCTCTCTCTTTGCGGGTCTTATCTGACGCGTACAGAGGGATAACTTCATTCTAAACACTCTCACGGAGGAACCACAGCAGACCTTATCAAGATGCCTCTCCTGCACCACAAGCCTTAGTGACTCACTGACACCTCTCACCGGCAACTCTGCTATGCAGCAAGGCATTCCTTTAATACTCCATTAATACATTAACTGATATCAATCAATGGTTGGAGTCATAATATTTGAACACGGCCAAACAACAGATACATAGGCAACATTAGTCAGATTCTTTCTTTGGCCAGGTGTGAGTCATCCTTCGTCAAGACAAAGGCCTTTCTTGGAGATGTTTTTTTTTTTTTAATACATCCTACTCTTACCAAACTTATTAGGGATGTCTGCAGCGTAGCCTGAGAGGTCGACAGGAGTACGGAGACCTGCGTGCAGTCAGAGTTTAGAGTGATCAGTAATGGCTTTTAGAGTCATGCATCCTCTCTTCATTCCTTTCCTGGTGGTGGGGCCATGACCCCAAGTTGCAGGAAGAGAGAGTGGAGGGCTGCCTCTGTGTGTGTGTGTGTCTGTGTGTGTGTGTGTGTGTGTGTGTGTGTGTCTGTCTGTCTGTCTGAATGTGTCTGTGTTTGTGTGTGTGTATGTGTGTGTGTGTGTGTGCGTGTGTGTGTGTCTGTCTGTCTGTCTGTCTGTCTGTATGTGTCTGTGTCTGTGTGTGTGTGTGTGTGTGTGTGTGTGTGTGTGTGTTTGTGTGTGTCTGTTCTTCTGTCTGTGTCTGTGTTTGTCTATGTCTGTCTGTGTGTGTGTGTGTGTGTGTGTGTGTCTGTGTGTGTTAGTGAAGGAGAAACGGAACAGTGGAAAGTTGACGATTAGTGCTTCTGACTTGATAACTGATTTGCCCCCATGTTCACCTTTAATCTCTGATGTGACTGGCCATCGAAGGGGTCACCGAGTGGTACTGCGGGATTTAAGGTAAACGACTCAATGGTTTGTTTAAATCCCATAGAACAATGTGTCACTCAATGGCAACTGGCAAACCTGCCTACAAGGAGTTTCCTTTCTCCCCAAGCTCCTTTTGATTATAGGAGCATCAGAGAGGAAGACAAAGAAAGAGAAAGGATGTTGACATAATGATGTTGTTGCAGACCATCCTCAACATTGTCCATGATGGGATTTTATAGATGGAACAAAGAGGAAGATATTATGTTCAATAACTTTGGATTAGAACATAAATGAATGGCTGTGAAAATGATGACTATTGTGACATACTCTAAGGTTCAGTATGGAGGTTTTGGCTTTAAAAAAGTGCTAAATTGCCATGATAAATTGAAAGCGATTAAGGAATGATACAGGACGTTCATTGGAGATCGCTGTTTTGGTCCAGAAAAGGCGCTTGCTAAAATCTGGTGTCGTGGCCGAGCACTGGCTATTTGTATGTTTTGTGAATATGCACACATTCGTCGTTATTCGAGAAAAGCAAGCATATTGTACGGTTTCAGATTTTCAGTGTTGCCAAAGAGGGCAGCAACTCGTAATACTACATGCTACATCTTAAAGATACTTACTTACTGTGGTGTGGGTGTAACAGTACACTCAGCTTGTTTGGTCATGTGTTCATGTGTGAGTTTATTCAGTAGCAGTTGCTTAAAAGGGTCAACATTTAGGTGTGACCTATGAAGTGGAGGGTGCGGTGGGGGGACATGAAGTGCCCCCCCCCCTCCCCATTCTAGTTCCTGAGGACCGCGATTCGTCTGATGTGGAAAATATTTTCCACCTCCACCACAATAGAAGAAGAAAAAAAAAAGCCAATTGAGAGAAAAAGAGAGAAAGAAACTG
>NW_028153083.1:0-2500 GCF_951799395.1 Argentina silus | reverse complement strand
CTGGGGAGGCTGGTGGGAGGTAGAAATCGGAGGACGGGCTCATTGTAATGCATGGAATGGAATGAGGAATGGTATGAAACACGTGCCATTCCTCATTCCATTCCATGAATTACAATGATTCCGTCCAGGATTTCTGCCTCCACCAGCCTCCCCTGAACTGTACTGTAGACTTGAGGTGTTATAATCTACAATTACTGGAACAGTACATTTAGGTAACCCTTCAGATTTTTGAGGCTCAGATTAAGAGGTTGACCACAAATTCACTTTTGTAAAACTACTGTGTTAATGTAACAACTAAAATGTATACAGGGTATCTGCCACTTAAAGAAGCCCAGGGAAGTTAAGGCTGAATGTAAAAAAAACAAAACACAAGAAAAAAGTCCTATGAAATTTAAACTTTTTCTAGATTTATCCTCTGTGAAATAACTTGGGCAAAAAATGCAGGATTAATGGGGTATTTTCTTTTGAACGGCACATAGGAGAGTAATGAAATCTCCCTTTAAAACTCTGCTGTGTACGCATTTGTGTGTGCGTGTGTGTGTGTGTGTGTGTGTGTGTGTGTGTGTGTGTGTGTGTGTGTGTGTGTGTGTGCGTGCCCATCTGTGTGTGTGTGTGTGTGTGTGTACACGTCTGAGCCCATCTGTGTGTGCGTGTGCGTGTGCATGTGCGTGTGCGTGCCTGTGCGTGTGCGCCCGTCTCTGTGTGTGTGTGTGTGTGTGTGAGTGCGCATTCGTCCTCCTCTCCCTCCTTGTGTAACAAGGTAATTATGCAGAGCAAGTACCAAAGTGCCAAGTCTCAGCCTTAATGAATCCCACCTGTAACACATTTTCACATTCACTCTCCTCTCAGGGTGAAGCCTGTTGCCAAAGCAAAGCCTTACGAGAGGAGAAGTGTGTTACCTCCCATCCATGCTGAATATCACACATGGAAAACCAGCATGGAGAGGCAAAGCTTGTGGAATGTGTGTGCGTGTGTGTGTGTATGTGTGTGTGTGTGTGTGTGTGTGTGTGTGTGTGTGTGTCTACGTGTGTGCCTGCCTGCCTGCCTGCCTGCGTGCGTGCGTGCGTGCGTTGAGACCCTTCGGCATGTGATGAAGATTTCTCTCCATAAGTGGATCAAATGATTAATAAATCAGTTAATCTCGCCACCAACTGTATACATACCAATATTTGAAGAGATTAGAAGACCATTCATCAAGGGCTTTTCCTATGAGCTGAGTCGAGAGACGATTAGGTTTCTAACCTCTCCTCCCCCCCCCCCACCCCCCCCGTCTTCTAGGACACTGATGTTCAACTGCTTTCACTGAAATTCCTCAGATAACCCTGGAAGGTATATTGCAAGTCGGGGAGGAAAGGGGGGTGGGGGGTGGGGGGGTGGGGGGAGGGGAGGGGGGAGGGAGGAGGGGGGAATAGGGGGGTCTTGACAGACAGCTGCTTAGGGAGAGGAGCCAACGGCTACACATAAAGACATGCGAGCTGACATGAGCTGTCACGATTGACAGACCGTAATGGATGAAAAACACTTCTCTTGTCTTGTACTAAGTTTCACTTAGTCTCGTATTGACACTGTCCCTGGTGCCTGCATCACTCATATCAGCACTTACATTAGCCTGTCTCCCCCACTGGTTCAGCCTGGCTCAAACTGCTCCCAGTCGGTGGTGCTGGTGGTGTCCCAGTGTAATCTGTGAGGGAGGGAGGAAGGGGGGAGGGAGGGAGGGAGGGAAGGAGGGGGGGAGGCTAGCTTGACTGGATGCCAGAGATCTTTAGCTGTGGTCCTCCAGGGCCTTCTGCATTCAGTCATCCCTGAGTCATAATTGGGTGACTAAACCAATTGTTCTCTTAATTGAAGCCTTAATTTAACCCCTTCCAACGTCTCAAACCCCACCCCCACCCCCACCTCCACCCCCACCCTCAGGTGGGAGAATCAGGTGATGATTCAGAGATGTGTATGAAAGGGACAGTCTGGGATTGGTACATCCATTTTGGGACTTTCAAATGTATGATATATAGCCATTGATTCTTGAAGAATATAACTTTTAAATGGCCCATGAACGTCAGTTCAACTGTCTTACCCCATCAGAACCCCAACATATAAGATGGTTTTACTCCACTGTGTGTAAACAATGTAATTGTAGACAAACACTGTACAGCTTCAAAACATGCTTCACACTATCATTTTCATCTCCTGGATGGTCAGTCCTTCCATCCACACCTCAGTTTATGAATTTGAGAGTGGTTTCATTTCTCCAGTCCCATTATTCAGCTGTTTACCAAAATAAGTGACGGGGAAAATAAGTGTTTTGTTATTGTTTGAATCCCAGATTACCCCTTTGAACTTTAAAGGGGATATCTCAATAGTACGGAGAGACTTCCTGTCCTCCACTCCTTTCGGTCATCTACCACAGACGTGAAGACACAGGAACAACATGGCCAATGTTTTATAATGAATTCGCTTTCAGAAGCCTCCGTGCAGAGACAGCAAGAGGTAGTTAGTTACGTTA
>NW_028153084.1:10000-18772 GCF_951799395.1 Argentina silus | reverse complement strand
TGTGTGTGTGTGTGTGTGTGTGTGTGCTTGTGTGTGTGTGCGTGTGTGTGCGTGTGTGTTCCAGCTATATTTCCTCCTACAGTAAATGTCAGCACAGCACAGACGGTTCTCACAATGCAGGAATATTAGAACACAGTACAACACTTTCCCAGGGGAGGCCTGCGGAGGTAGACATCGGAGGACAAGGGAGGCCTGCGGAGGTAGACATCGGAGGACAGGGGAGGCTGTGGAGGTAGACATCGGAGGACGGGCTCATTGGAATGCATGGAATGGAATCAGGAACGGGATCAAACAATGTGTTTTAATACCCATTCTTCATTCCATTCCATGCATTCCAATGAAGCCACCCTCAATGTCTACCTCCTCCAGCCTCCCCTGTCCTCCGATGTCTACCTCCGCAGGCCTCCCCTGTCCTCCGATGTCTACCTCCTCCAGCCTCCCCTGCAGTATGCTGTACATAATTACTGGTATCGGTCGTGAGCCAGGAGCAAGGACACAACAAAAGGTTACGTCAAACAGTGTTCACTGTCACGCGCTGCCAAGCATTTACAGGGAGAAATGTATCGTCATTAGCAAGTATGATTATCCAGTAACCCATTTACTAAATGACGAGGCTACACTGACTACAGCACAACATGCTTCACCCGGAATGTGCCTCTAATCCTGTGCCAGATACCTGGGGCCTCCATTTTGGCAGGCTGTTAGTCATTTACCCAAGACCCACCTAGAGGAAGAGCCTGTAAATAGGAGGCCTGTATTTCTGAGCAGTAACCCAGGGAGACAGTGTGCTCTATAGGCCACGGCTAAAATAGCCTATACAGCACAATATGGCTTCCATACTCAACGCTGGCCATGTAGAGGAATCTCTGAACAGTCAGCTGACCTCGGACGATCCTGCCTGCCTATTAGAGGCCAGGTTTCTGAACAGTAGGCTAAGCCAGAGACACCTGTGGTTAAACGCCTCCATGATTGGTCCATCTCACTGTAGCTCTGTCCCAAGGCACCAATAACACAGCTGCTGCTCTGTGTGGGCTTGGCCCAGGCTTGGCCCGGGTTTGGCCCAGGCTTGGTCCGGGTTTGGCCCAGGCTTGGCCCAGTCCTGCTGCTAGTCACCACACTAGGCAGACCGGCAGTGTCATCCCCCAATGACTAAGACATCTAGCAACGGCTTCTGTCTTGTTTTGTTTTTTTAACTCATTCAGCGCTGAGTGCCAAGGGTGACTTTATTCACCAAAAATTCATACATTATGATGCCTCATTTTGTAGCCAATCAGAGTGTTGTTGCGAGGTAAACACCACATAGAACACTTGGCACTCTGGGTCGTGAGTGTTCCAGAATTATTTGGCAGTTAGTGAGTTGATCTCATTTTCATTTGAAAAAACCCCTCATATGAACTGAACCTCTGCATCCCGCCCTTTATGAGGTAATTATGCTGTTGACTATCACCCTTATAGAATACTATAACGATATTGTACAGCCTACAGGCTTACATTTTAACATCACAGAGCATTACTGCCAATATGTAGGGCATTTTGCCAAAGTCTAAATATCTATATTGCTCTGGGCCACAACAGCTTCCAAATAAGCGCACAGTAGCAGACTAGCAAGCTGGCAGGCTGGCAGACTAGCAGGCTGGCACCACGGCAGAGGCTCTGTGGGTACAGTGAGGTGGAACGGTCACCTCCACCACGGCTCTGTGATGTCCTGCCACATGGCAGCTCCCTGCTTTCACACATGGGGCGTTGGGACAAGCCCCCGAGCCTCCTACCTTCAGCTGCACCACTGGGTCAGCTGCCACGTTGGCTGGCATGGCTGGCACACAGGAGGACAGGAGACACCTGTGGCATCGCAGCGTGACACAGACAGAACACGCAAGGGCTGTCCTCTGAATGCACCCAGTACACCTTTATATAACACATTATGTAACACCATTCATAGCACAATTTATAACACCGTTTATAACACCTTTTCTCACACAAAATTCCCAAAAAATGTGTTTTCGAGTGTCTACACATCCACTGAACAGGAGTCTCCAATGGTAACGTTTTAAAACCACCGTCGGTTTGAGCAGGACGTTCCCCAGCGATAGAGGACTGTGAAATGTCACTATGATGGGTTTTCCCTGCGTCCCATTAGGAGACACGAGCCTCAGGACCTCGACCACATGGTCTCCTACAGACTAGAGGAGAGCCTCTCCTTTCATATCTGGGCCTGTTTCATATACCACCCTGTCCTGTCTGTCACTACTCAACCCACACCACCCTGTCCTGTCCTGTCTGCCTCTGCTACGTCACTACTCAACCCACACCACCCTGTCCTGTCTGCCTCTGCTACGTCACTACTCAACCCACACCACCCTGTCCTGTCCTGTCCTGTCTGCTACGTCACTACTCAACCCACACCACCCTGTCCTGTCCTGTCTGCTACGTCACTACTCAACCCACACCACCCTGTCCTGTCCTGTCTGCCTCTGCTACGTCACTACTCAACCCACACCACCCTGTCCTGTCCTGTCCTGTCTGCTACGTCACTACTCAACCCACACCACCCTGTCCTGTCCTGTCTGCTACGTCACTACTCAACCCACACCACCCTGTCCTGTCCTGTCTGCCTCTGCTACGTCACTACTCAACCCACACCACCCTGTCCTCCTGCTGCTACGTCACTACTCAACCCACACCACCCTGTCCTGTCCTGTCTGCTACGTCACTACTCAACCCACACCACCCTGTCCTGTCCTGTCTGCCTCTGCTACGTCACTACTCAACCCACACCACCCTGTCCTGTCCTGTCTGCTACGTCACTACTCAACCCACACCACCCTGTCCTGTCCTGTCCTGTCTGCTACGTCACTACTCAACCCACACCACCCTGTCCTGTCCTGTCCTGTCTGCTACGTCACTACTCAACCCACACCACCCTGTCCTGTCCTGCTGCTACGTCACTCCTCAACCCACACCACCCTGTCCTGTCCTGTCTGCTACGTCACTACTCAACCCACACCACCCTGTCCTGTCTGCCTCTGCTACGTCACTACTCAACCCACACCACCCTGTCCTGTCTGCCTCTGCTACGTCACTACTCAACCCACACCACCCTGTCCTGTCCTGTCTGCTACGTCACTACTCAACCTACACCACCCTGTCCTGTCCTGTCCTGTCTGCTACGTCACTACTCAACCCACACCACCCTGTCCTGTCCTGTCTGCCTCTGCTACGTCACTACTCAACCCACACCACCCTGTCCTGTCTGCATCTGCTACGTCACTACTCAACCCACACCACCCTGTCCTGCTGCCTCTGCTACGTCACTACTCAACCCACACCACCCTGTCCTGTCTGCCCGGACGGATCCCACGCAGCAGACAGGTGCAGGAGAGATGCTTCCATAGAACTCTGATGTAGTCCTCTACGTTGTCCTCCCCCAGGCCAATACGCCACATAGCAAGGACAGATGGTAGAAGAGGTTTCGAAAGGGGTCAGGAATCCATGCATATAAACATACAGTATCAATCTACCAGGGGAGGCTGGTGGAGGTAGAAATCGGAGGATGGGCTCATTGTAATGCATGGAACGGGAAGAGAATGGTACCAAACACACACATGTGTTTGATACCATTCCTCATTCCGTTCAATGCATTACAATGAGCCCGTCCTCCGATTTCTACCTCCACCAGCCACCACTGCAATCTAAGCAACATGCATTTCAGGACCTCTGAGTCAATTTCATGGCGCACTTCCTAATTCATACCATACATAAGTAGCTAACAGATAAACCCCCCCCGCCCCCCACCCCCCCAAAAAAACTGCCTCTTCTCTCAAAAGTGGAAAACAATTAAGCCTAATCAGTGAATTCAATAAAAAGTCTCAGACAGAATGAGGAATATAATAATGGGCAAACCCATCAAGATAAAACGGTTTGAAATCGCAGTGACTCACAGTCACCAGCGGATTCATGACTCAACCTCCTGTTCTACTGTAATTACCCTCCTCTCACTAGGAGTTGTTTCTGTTAAGCTAGTAGGAGCTATCGATGTGGCTGTTAGCTGTTAGCTGTTAGCCCTAATAGGCTGTATATTCCTGTTAAGCTAGCAGCAGCTATCGATGTGGCTGTTAGCTGTTAGCTGTTAGCTGTTAGCGCTAATGGGCTGGATGTTTCTGTTAAGCTAGCAGCAGCTATCGATGTGGCTGTTAGCTGTTAGCGCTAATGGGCTGGATGTTTCTGGACACACAGCCAGAGGTCACACTGCTAATGACACAGGTGGGACCAGCACAGAGGTTATTGATGTCACTAGTCCTACGGGCTCCGTCCCTGTTGTCCCTGCTACTTAACTAGCTGTTAGGTAGCTATTAACTAGCTATTAACTGGCTATTAACTACCTATTAACTAGATATTAATGAGCTATTAACTAGATATTAATGAGCTATTAACTAGATATTAATGAGCTAGTTACATGATAGCTGTACTAGTTTCCAGTAAACATGTTGTTCCCCACGAATGAATGATGCCACGCCCCTCCTTGTGTGAATTATTCCAACGCATGTTTTGCAGTTTAATGAGAGAGAGAATAAAAGTAACTATTTTGGACTTTGTTGGAAATTAAATGCAGCCCCACGATTTCATCATGGAGGACAACTAGAAACCACTGCGGTAGGGGCCTGGGGTGGTCCAGTGGTCTAGCACCATGGCCTGGGGTGGTCCAGTGGTCTAGCACCATGGCCTGGGGTGGTCCAGTGGTCTAGCACCATGGCCTGGGGTGGTCCAGTGGTCTAGCACCATGGCCTGGGGTGGTCCAGTGGTCTAGCACCATGGCCTGGGGTGGTCCAGTGGTCCAGCACCATGGCCTGGGGTGGTCCAGTGGTCTAGCACCATGGCCTGGGGTGGTCCAGTGGTCTAGCACCATGGCCTGGGGTGGTCCAGTGGTCTAGCACCATGGCCTGGAGTAGTCCAGTGGTCCAGCACCACGGCCTGGGGTGGTCCAGTGGTCCAGCACCATGGCCTACAGTGCACACATATGCACATATCGGCATGGGTTCGAATCCGGCCCATGCCCTGCTGACATACCCTCTCCTCCTTACTTTCCTGCTTGTTTCTACTGTCTCTATCCAATCAAATAAAAATATAAGAGTGCCCCACTCAAAAAAATAACCCTTAAAAAAGAAACCACTGCTGTACCTGAACCAGCCTCCTAACGAGGCAACAACACTTCAGTGGAACACAATTCAGCCTTCCTCCTGATCCAGTAATGCCTGAACACAATTCATGCTTTGCTATTCCCAGGAAAGGGAGACGGGAACCATGTCAGCATACAGAAGGGAACCATGTCAGCATACAGAAGGGAACCATGTCATACAGAAGGGAACCATGTCATACAGAAGGGAACCATGTCAGCATACAGAAGGGAACCATGTCATACAGAAGGGAACCATGTCATACAGAAGCACTACTAAACTACGGTTTATGTTGCAGCACACGACACCATGCCCATAAAACGCCTGAGTGCTCTGGCCGGCATTCATTAGTGATGGGCAGAAGCAGACCTAATATAATAATAATAATAATAATAATAATAATAATAATAATATAGGCCATTTAGCTTTTATCCAAAGCGACTTACATTGCAGTGAGTGCAGACATTTTTCAGTATATATGGTCCCAGTGGTAATTGAACCCACAACCTAAGCCTTGTTGGCACCATGCTCTACCAACTGAGCCACAGAGGACCTCTTGTCTGGGTTAGGGGGGAGGAGGGGGGGGGCAGTAATATCTAGTAAATGCTGTAGTAGAGAAATTGCCTCTCTGGAGAAATCCACCGCTTCCTGCTGCCTCTACCATCGCACTGGTAATGCGGTTAAACTGTCTACTATTTCAAAAGCTACCAAATAACATGCTGGGATGAGAGAGAGAGAGAGAGAGAGAGAGGGCGAGGGAGAGAGAGAGAGAGAGAGAGAGAGAGAGAGAGAGAGAGAGTGCACAGAGAGAGAGAGAGCGCAGAGAGAGAGAGAGCGCAGAGAGAGAGAGAGCACAGAGAGAGAGACAGAGACAGAGAGAGAGCACTAGCCCCCAATTTACCTTGATTGCAGGCTTCCTGGTGGAGAATCCTCGGTACCATCCTGAAAGAAAACAAAAAGATTAATGTTTAGGAGAGATTTGGAAACACTTGTCCTCTGCCGTCCTCTCCAATCTGAAACTACCCAGTCGACAGTTTTATGCTCATCTGTGCCAGGATACTTTAACAGGCTTTCAAGGGACTTTTACTAAGTAATGCCTGACTCTCTCTGAGGAGATATGATTCTCTCTCTGCCTGAGGTCTGACACCACTGACTCTCTGGCTGAGGTTTGACTCTCTCTCTTTCTCTCTTGCTGGCTGAGGTCTGACTCTCTTTCTCTCTGGCTAAGGTCTCTCTTTCTACTCTCTCTCTCTCTCTCTCTTTCTCTCTGAGGTCTGACTCTCTCTCTTTCTGGCTGAGGTCTGACACCAGGGGTGGGGTGAGGATCATCAGTGGGTCTGTCAGCTCAAGCGCCCCCTGGCTGTGGAGGTCGTCATGTATACAGGTAGCTGTGAGTGGGAGGATGTCACTCAGGGTGGCAGGAAGCTCTAGGCTAGGGGTCAGAGGTCATGCTGTCACTACTCTCTCTGGGAAGGATACATCATCATGACATCATCATGACATCTGATAATACTGGATGTACAGGTCTATCACACCCTATTCTATTTTATTCAACACCATGGCTGATGACCAGGGGAGGCTGGTGGAGGTAGAAATCAGAGGACAGGCTCATTGTAATGGATGGAACGGATTGAGGAATGGTATCAATCAAGCTTGTTTGATATGTGTTTTCTGCTATTCCTCATTCCGTTCCAGGCATTACACCGAGCCCGTCCTCTGATTTCCACCTCCGCCAGCCTCCCCTGCTGACGCCTAGTCTGCACGGGGCACCCAGGGACCGTGAGACTTCCACCCTGACTGAAGTCAATCTCTTATGAATATGCAAAACAGTTTAATCAGTGTCTAATTAAGGACTGTGCCTATTGGTTCCCCTGGTCCTCGTCTATATGGTAATGGGTCAAGGGAGAGGGTGGCAGGTGGTCTGTCTGGGGCTGGACAGACACAGTCAACCCCCCTAGAGAGAGGGAGGGAGGGGGGGGGGGAAAAATAGAGGGAGGGGGGGAGGGGGGAGAGAGAGAGACAGTGACTCAGTGACTCAGTGACTCAGTGTGACTCAGTGACTCAATGTGACTCAGTGACTCAGTGACTCGGTGGGACAGGACAGTGAGGAGATATCACTCCTCAATTAGTGCAGGTATGTGTGTGTGTGTGTGTGTGTGTGTGTGTGTGTGTGTGTGTGTCTCTGTATGTGTGTGTGTGTGTATGTGCGCGTGTGTGTGCGTGTGCGTGTGCGTGTGCGTGTGTGTGTGTATGTGTGTGTGCGTGTGCGTGTGCGTGTGCGCGTGCCCTCACACAGCGTCAGCCGGTCAACGCCAGGAAGAGATGACACAATCACGTCCACATAGGTCCCTCCACCAATGAGAATCAAGGATGCTGTCACCAACGGCAACATGCCAAACTGCGTTTGGGACCAACCGTATAAAACATGAACCTCTTCTGATGAAAGCCATATTTGACTCATTTCCTCCTAAAAACCAGACCCAAACTAAACTGCTGATGACATCAGAAATCTGATGATCAGATGCAAAAGCAGGATGCCATTTGATAGTTCAGGATAATATACTTTGGAACCATGACATTGAAGTCTGTCAGGACCAAAGCTGCCAAACTTATATATCTAGAGAAAATGAACATCATCATATCATCATTCATCAATCATTCCAATGATTAGTTATAAATAGACGGTCCCTGCTGTCCATGCCTGGTATGGTGTCCAGCCCGTCCTTCTGCTGAGGCTGTTCCTCGTAAGCAGACGTGGCTACAGATGAAAGGTCTCAATACTTCCTCAACTCATGTCTGTCATTGTTCTGGCGATGGACAAACACTGGAGGGGAGGGAGAGAGGGGGCTCGGTTGCATCGGTGTGTGTGTGTGTGTGTGTGTGTGTGTGTGTTTGAGTGTGTGTGTGTGTGTGTGTGTGTGTGTGTGTGTGTGTGTGTGTGTGTGTGTGTGTGTGTGTGTGTGTGTGTGTGTGTTTGAGTGTGTGTGTGTGTGTGTGTGTGTGTGTGTGTGTGTGTGAGCTACCATCAGCTCTGTTGGTCATCCTCCAGTCTGCTCATCCACCCAGCTCCTTACATCACGATGCTGCACGCTCCACACACAGATAGAACTGCTGTGAGCAGAGCTGATATGAATCCCTACTCTGGTGTGACTGAGGGGGCTTGTCCTGTCTACATCCTATATTTCTATCTGAGGACTATTCCACTCCAGCCCTGCTGAGTCAGCTCTCCAATGACATCCCTCTGGGTGGAGGCTTCAGAGGGATCGATTGGCTGATCAGATCCATTACATCCAGGCTATGGGTGGGGGAGGGGGGGTTGGGTGTGCTGGGTGTGTGTGTGTGTGTGTGTTGTGTGTGTGTGTGTGTGTGTGTGTGTGTGTGTGTGTGTGTGTGTGTGTGTGTGTGTGTGTGTGTGTGTGTGTGTGTGTGTGTGGGTGTGGGTGCCAGGGAAAGCAATCAATAAGAGCAGTGGAGTGCTCAGAGCAGCATCAGAGATCTGTTGATCCTGAAGGCCACACACAGGAACTCTCTGTCTCCTCTACTACAGTCTGGACCTGCTGAAGCCACTGACCCGGGATTAAACACAGCAGTCTGTCCCCTA
>NW_028153084.1:0-5000 GCF_951799395.1 Argentina silus | reverse complement strand
AAGCTCGTCAAATTAACATGCTGTCTCTCTCTGAAGCCTGCCAGCGGCAGAGAGAGAGAGAGAGAGAGAGAGAGAGAGAGAGAGAGAGAGACAGGAGGAGAGGAGAGGGAATGTGTTATCATTCATATCAGGTCTTGTTCAGATGCATATCTGTCTCTACCATGGAGCTTCAGGAGGCAGAGTGGATTCACCGCAAACCGCTGACAGTACAACACCCTGTATGAAGTCACAATGACTTATCACACATGATCTACGTAGGTAGAGTGAAGTCACCCTACTGTCTGCCAGTCCTGGTGCTGGGTTTGGTGCTACAGTAGGTGTGATTGATTCTAGAATGTTCTGTCCTCTCAGGTTCTGGTGTCAGATGCTGCAGCTTCATATCAACAGCTGTCTGTGGTACACACACACACTGATACAGATACAGCCCACTGGCAGACAGACAGACAGACAGACAGACAGACAGACAGACAGACAGACAGACAGACAGACAGACAGACAAACAGATCTAGAGCCCTCTGGACAGGCAGACAGACAGACAGACAGACAGACTGACAGGCAGACAGGCAGACAGATCTAGAGCCCACAGACAGACAGACAGACTGACAGGCAGACAGGCAGACAGATCTAAAGACAGACAGGCAGTCAGATCTAGAAACAGACAGACAGATCTAGAGACAGACAGGCAAACATGTCTACAGACAGACAGACAGACAGACAGACAGGCAGACAGATCTAGAGACAGACAGACAGATCTAGAGACAGGTCTACAGACAGACAGACAGACAGTCAGGGGCAGGGCTATTCCAAAATAAACCCCTTTTTAGTCTGATAAGTCGACTGCCATTTAAAGATGCTCCAGAATCATCTATTTATACGCCGCTGGTGCAGACACGTTGACAACAGTATAAATACCACCAATAGCAGCTATTCTTAAACAGACGCTTATAACATCGTCACATCTCTCCAGTCTTTCATTTCAATTGTATTTCTACTATTATTATTTCAATGTTTTTTGTTTTTTTCCTTACACAATCTAATATGTTTTATATCCCAAAGTGTACAGCCGCTCTTCGACACTAGATGGCAGTGTGCCTAATGGATGCACGTGAGCGAGGTGATTCCCTGCAGCTCGAGGAAACAGATTTAAAAACCATGTTCTGGATCTCAGCTCTGTTCAAGGCCCTCGTAGACGTGATGTCTCCTGCTAGCACTGTGATTGGACAGCCTGCAGGTGGACGGACCTATGACAGACAGGCTAGGTGAGCTAGCAACGCTATCCAGACGCCATGACACCAGAGGGAAACATCTACAGATGCTCCACAAGCTCTGCATCAACGTCCGCTACCGCAAGTGAATCAAAGCCCAGTTAACCCGCGGTGCGACAGACAGTGATATGAGACAGAACCCAGTGAAACCAGAGGACAGGCTCATCATTACTGCTCTTATCTTGTCCGTAATTAACGGTAGAGGAACACAGATGTCTGTGGCGGCGAGACTGTCTCATTAATTCAGCTTCGCCGTCAACAACAGCTACAGGCACCGACCCAAACCGCTCCCTGAGAGGCTGGAGACACGGCTAGCTCGTTACTGCACAAAACCAGCTCAACAAGGGAGCATATTTAATATATGTTTGTTCCTAATTCACAAGGGCGTTGTATGTGTGTGTGTGTGTGTGTGTGTGTGTGTGTGTGTGTGTTTCGTGGCGAGCCGGAGGGGGAATATGCAGTATTAGGTCATGGCTCTTTTATTTTATATTAAGAGTTAAAAAGCCATAAACAGAAGCACCACCAACCCAGCGACATGCCTCCTACATGCTTAGCATTGTTGTCGTTGGGTAAAGCCTGTGTGTTTCCAGAGTAACATCACATCCTTGAAGGATGTTTACTCAAGATACAAACTACAAACAAAGCAAAATATGATATTCTTATATTCTCCAGACGTCTATATCAAAGATATACTAGCGAACGGGGACAAGACTGCCTCTTCTCTGTCACAGCCGAGGAACAGCCATACGAAGGATTATGACGCGTCATCATAACCAGGAACAAACGCAGCGCCCGGCGCCAGAGTTGATGGAGCACGGCGATGAAAAACACATTCAACAACAGACTGACTGGATCTTCACAATGTTTGCGGTCACAGTTGAAGTATTTCATGAAAGCATACGGTAAACATAATTTTGGGTGCCATTTCGTTTTTCATGTGTCGATTATTTCCTCATATCCGTCTTCTAAGACATCAGTGACTGTATGAGCAGAGTCACACCAATCCCATGGATGGATGGATGGGAGAGGAAGTGAGCAGCTGTGGTGCAGCGTGTTTAATGCTCCCCTGAAGTCTGCTTCACCTCAACACTTTGGTTCCTGGCTCCCCAGTGCTGGCAGGGCCTGCTACTGCTGAGGTGGAGGAGGTGGAGGGAGAGAGGGAGAGAAGGAGAGAGGGAGAGAGGGAGAGAAGGAGAGGGAGAGAAGGAGAGAGGGAGAGAGGGAGAGAGGGAGAGAAGGAGAGAAGGAGAGAGGGAGAGAGGGCGAGAGAGAGAGAGGGTCTGTCTGGGGGGCGGGGCGGTCACACTGTGTACCAGGACTGGAGGACAAGTGTGTATGTGTGTGTGTGTGTGTGTGTGTGTGTGTGTGTGTGTGTGTGTGTGTGTGCCTGCCTGCCTGTCTGCCTGGCTATCTGCCTGTCCGTCTCTGTCTGCCTGCCTGCCTGCCTGCCTGCCTGCCTGCCTGCCTGCCTGCCTGCCTGTCTGTCTGTCTGTCTGTCTGTCTGTCTGTCTGTCTGTCTGTCTGCCTGCCTGTCTGTCCGTCTAAATGCCAGCGGCTGCTCCAGGCCAGAGGAGAGTATCACACCCCCACGCCCCCCCCCCCCCCTCAGACGCAGCATCTGTTCTGCTAACAGGGGCATTCAGAGGTTGAGACCACCTCAACTATAATCCAACGTGATCGGATCTGACTGGAAACAAACATTCCTGTTTGATATCGTTCCTCATTCCGTTCTATCATCCCAGGAGCCTGTCCTGCAGGAAACACAAGGTAGGGTGTCAATAGACATACCAGAGACAGGAAGAGGACACTGGGAAGGAGGGAGAGGGTGGGAGGAGAGGAGAGGAGAGGAGAGGAGAGGGGAGGGAGGAGAGGAGAGGAGAGGGAGGAGAGAGAGGGAGGGAGGAGAGGAGAGGAGAGAGAGGGGAGAGAAGGGAGGGAGGAGAGAGGAGAGGAGAGGAGAGGAGAGGAGAGGAGAGGAGAGGAGAGGAGAGGAGAGGAGAGGAGAGGAGAGGAGAGGAGAGGAGAGAGGACTGCCTGCCTGCCTGCCTGTCTGTCTGCCTGCCTGCCTGCCTGTCTGTCTGTCTGTCTGTCTGTCTGTCTGCCTGTCTGCCTGCCTGCCTGTCTGTCTGCCTGCCTGTCTGTCTGTCTGTCTGTCTGCCTGCCTGTCCGTCTGTCTGCCACAGTGCTTAAAAACAGAGGTTTTTCCTTTTCAATGATCATGCCATGCCAGGCAGTGCTGTGCTGAAGTGCACTTTCTGTTGTTTAGGGTAATATGATGATTGCCCCCGCCCCCTCCCCCAGCTCAGGGGGGGTCAGTCCCTCCCCCGCCCAGCTCAGGGGGGGTCAGGGGGATTAGGGGGGCTCTCGTCCTCCAGCAGAAAGCAGAGGGATTTCTGGAGGAAATTGAAAATATTGAAAAGCTTTGGTCATCAACATCATATCTAATCTTTATTTCACAATGAACCCAAGGTCTCTATTACAAGGGAGCCCTGCACACACACACACACACACACACACACACACACACCCTGCATACACACACTTTACAACCATACATAAGACAAATTCAACATTGCAACATTATAAAACACAATCATGAAATGATAAACACATTTTTCAACAAAAAGGTCCTCGATCAAAACGTTAAACTGCCCCAGCACCACCAGAACCTCCACTGAAACCTTCTCTGCAGCCAAGGTTGGATACTTAACCAACTCTGAGAAGGATTGATGGTCATTGATGTTCTTGGATTTCAATAACGAGGTTAGGGAGTAATGAAGAGGCCTACGGGACTTTAACGAGGTTAGGGAGTAATGAAGAGGCCTACGGGACTTTAACGAGGTCCAGACAACATCTTACTGCATGCAGAGAGCCTAATGTGTCAGGGAGGCTGGTGGAGGTAGAAATCGGAGGATGGGCTCATTGTAATGCATGGAATGGAATGAGGAATGGTGTCAGAGGTTTGTGTGACAGCGTGGTCACAGCCGTGTGTGTGTGTGTGTGTGTGTGTGTGTGTGTGTGTGTGTGGAACACCTCATCCCTCCATTCCCCCCTCCATCCCTCCCTCCCTCCCCTCCCCCACCCCCTCCCCCCCTCTCCTCCTCCTGAGAGGATAGAGGGAACACCTCATCCCTCCCTCCCTCCCTCCCTCCCCCTCCCTCCCTCCCCCACCCCCCCTCCCCCCTCCTCCTCCTGAGAGGATAGAGGGAACCCCTCATCCCTCCATTCCCCCCTCCCTCCCTCCCTCCCTCCCTCCCCCTCCTCCCTGGAACTGAAAGTGGGTTTACTGTGATCACATTTGAAAGGCCAGCAGAGGACACTGACACTGACACCCCTTTCAATTTTAATCAAGCTGCTATTTATGTCATGTACTGAACTGAGGGAGAGGACACAAAGAGAGGGAGAGGGAGAGAGAGGGGGAGGGAGAGAGAGGGGGGAGGGAGAGAGAGGGGAGGGAGAGAGAGGGGGGAGGGACAGAGAGGGGAGGGGAGAGAGAGGGGGGAGGGACAGAGAGGGGAGGGAGAGAGAGGGGGAGGGAGAGAGGGGGGGAGGGAGAGAGAGGGGGAGGGAGAGAGGGGGGGGATGTGGAGAAGGAGAGGGAGAGAGAGGGGGATGTGGAGAAGGAGAGGGAGAGAGAGGGGGGATGTAGAGAAGGAGAGGGAGAGAGGGACTCAGAGAGAGAAGAGAGAGAGATGAGAAGAGGTAGGGAGAGAGAGAGACTGTTGGAGAAGAGAA
>NW_028153085.1:12500-23280 GCF_951799395.1 Argentina silus | reverse complement strand
ACACATAAACACACACAACACACAAACACACACACACATAAACATACACACACACACACACATAAACACACACACACACACACATAACCACACACACACACACACACACACACACACCCGGTCTCCCGGGTCCGTCCGTGTTTAGATTGAAACGGCCTCCACGTCAATGGATATTGTCTGAATTCCCCCCCGGAGCTCTCTGGGGATTGATCCTCCCATGTCTCTACCCCGCCTTCTTTCTGAGGTATGTTTACCATAACTCAATAGCCGCGGCCTCCACAAAGCTGCTCAATGAAAGGTATTGACAGTTCTCAGATGGAGTGGGCCCTCCTCTCCTTGCCTCCCGGCCTTTGCGTATCCATCATAGGCTTAGTGATAGCGTCAATGCATCCACTGAACAGTGGATACAGTAAAAAAAATAAAAAAATAAAAAAAATCTTCCAGGCGTTAGCCAACATGTTCATTATCATTTCCAAACGTCTTTAGACTACGTCAGCCAACGAGGCCTATTTTGTCCAAAAATAAGTCGTCTAGGTAATGTAGAATAAGAAGACGAAGAAGAAGGAGAAGGAGAAGGAGAAGGAGGAGAAGAAGAAGGAGAAGGAGAAGGAGAAGGAGAAGGAGAAGAAGAAGAAGAAGAAGAATAGTATGTTAGCAATGACTTGCAGTACATGGCGGTTAGGCGTTGTTAAGCATTCACTTTGAGTGGTTAGGGTGAGGAATGGCGTTGGAAGTTGTCAGGGGAGGAAGGTATTAGCCTTCTTGAGGATCTCGTAACATCACAGAGGAGTGTAACTGTCATGAGGACAGCAGGTTTTTAGTTCTGACGGTTGTGTTTCTGTACGGACTGTGTGCTGTATGTGTGTCCGTAGTTTGGTCAATGTTGCGTCTGTGTGTGTGTGCGTGTGCGTGGTTTTGTCTGACACGTTGATCCCCCTGCTGTTGTCGAAACAGGTCTCTCTTGAAAAAAAGATGAGATGACCCTCAATGGGACAAACCTGTATAAATACCCCCCCCCCCCTCCTCCTCCCCCCCCAACCGACTGTACCACCTACCAAAGCATTCTTCCTTTACCATCACTATGGCAATTCCAGTATGACAATGTGACAAGTAGCATTCTTCCTTCTGCATCGTGGCGATGAGAACGACGTCTTATAATCGGACAAATAGTAGACGTGGTTGAACGTCAATATCTGCCTGGTGCAGGGTTGACACAGAGCTGCTTTAACAGGGACCTGCCTGCCTGCCTGCCTGCCTGCCTGCCTGCCTGCCTGCAACCCAGCATAGTCAGCACTCATATCTCGAAGGTGAAATGAGGTTTGTTTTTCCAGCCCATCCAGTGGAAACAGAAAGCAATAACTCAACATTTTCCAATCCCTTGGATGTGGTGGATACTCTCCCTGGATCCATCCTGGGAGGTCGTTATCCGTCCCCGCATCCCGAAGCATAGACACACAGTAATTTCAGTTGACAGATAAACACATGTACTTAATGGGGGCGAGGAGGGTGTATGTCTCTGCGTATTGATCGTGTGTGTGTGTGTGTGTGTGTGTGTGTGTGTGTGTGTGTGTGTGTGTGTGTGTGTGTGTGCGTGTGCAAATAAAGAGACGTGTGGAGTTTATGGTTCCCACTGGGACGGAAATGTATCGCATTTCACACAAATGATATGACCTATGTTGCATGATGTATTTGTTGTTTTTTTCCTCCACCCACACTGTTAAATACATCAGCCGCATCAAATTGTACACCTTTATCTGAACTAGAAATACATCATAAATAATAACAGGCCTTTTTCTTTTTTTTTCTATGATGTTAAGGCGTGTTAAGGGGTTTAGGGATGTCGTGGTTCTTTGTAGGAAATGCTTGTAATTGCGCTCACTTCTCTGCTTTATGAGTCCATATTGTTCGGAGCACAACGCTGCAAGGACAGCTTATCCTCGCTTCAGCAACTTCTCCCTGAAAATCCTCTTCAATGTCTTAGACAAGTGGTCATGAATTCACTCTCTTGACGATTAAGTAAAACGGTCCTTACACACACACACATACACCCCCACACACCACACACCACACACACCACACAGACACACACACACACACACACACACACACACACACACACACACACACACACACACACACATCCAGGCTCCCTTCTTCAGCCCCCTCCTGGTCTTATGAGGACTCGGGTTGCAGTGTCATTCTGTGTTACTGTACCATGTGCCCTCTGAGGGCTGCTAGTGTTTGACGCTGGGGCCCCCGTGTGCGAGACCCCAGAGATGTACTCCCTCCCCCGGCCCTGCGCTGGTGCCTAACACACAGGGCTCTCAAGTTAAGGGTGGGCCTGCCTCCCTGCGGCCCCCCTCGGTTGCTGTAAGGTCTTCTCCACATCCGGCCCGGGATGCTCCATTTCACGGGAAATAAGCACGCTAATTGCCTGCCGCCCTTCCGCGGCCACTGCATTTCCAGGGGCCTTTTTTTTTTTTTTTTTTTTTTTTTCTAAAATGGCCGACCTCTGCCTCCTCGAGGAAAGCATCTATTACTCCCGCGGCCCGGGGAGTTTGATCACAGAGGCATGCAGCCAGAACAATTATAACCAACCGCCAAACACCTCCAAGCCATGTGGGACTCTCCTGCGGAGAGAAGCGAAGCGACGCAAAGACAAACAGTGTTTCTAACTAAAGCTGTCAACCGAGGGGGCGGGTGGGGAGGGGGAGGGTGCGGGGGGGCGGGGGGGGCTATCAGCTATCAGCGACTCTTCAACATCAAATAGAAAAAACCCCCAGTCAAATAAGAAAATACATTAGAATATATAGTGCCTCTCTCGGCGCAGGGCGCGCTAACTTTCTCCTCAGTCCGAGACTTCAATCTTGTTAGCCTCTGTAACTCACCATTGATTGCAGAGACACTAACCCCTGTTGGTCTTATCAAGACAATAGACCTCACTCTCTATTCCGAGAGCCTCTTCCGCCCCCCCCCCCCCCCCCCCCCCCCAGACACACACACACACACTTTCTCTCCCCCTATAAGCAGCTTTCCATTCTACTTTATCTGATACCCCCCCCGGCTACACAGCTCTGTCCTGCTTCTTTTTTCTTTTTCTTTTTTTTTCTTTAAATTGCTCAGCCTATTAGTCTATCTGCTTTACGACCGACCACCATAAACACAGAAGGGGAAAAGGGGATGGGGACGATAGCTGGCTGCTTTTTATAGGTTCAATAAATAGCAGTTTAAAAGACGAGAGAGGGACATAAAGCTGCGTCTGTGTGACCAACCCCAGAAGGGGGGGGGGGGGGGGGGGGGCGGAGAGATAGCCAGGTGCAGATAAGCTACAATGTAACAGGATCCCACGGTGTCGCCGTTAAGTCTCACTCAATCCCAACACACGTCGAATGATACGTTCCTAATACTGACGCCCCCCCCCCCCCCCCCCCCATTTTAAAAGAGGGCCCGCCGGTTCTGACAACAGAGGTGTGTTGAGCGGCGAAGCAGCTTTGATGAGCTCAACAACTCCCCATCGTTCAGGCCTGCCGGCTTAGACCACCGCCTCAGACGGTCCTACCTTCACCTCCAAAAAACACAACAAAAAAAACAGGTCTATCTTCTCCTTCTCTCTCTCTCTCTCTTTATTTCTTCCCGTCATCATAAACAGGTGATGGTCTGACCTTAATTCCTCACCGGCCCGTCACATGGGTCCGAAGCTAGCGTGGCAGGCTAATCCATAGTTCTTCTTCTGCGGGCCGAGACTGGGGGCGAGCCGAGCAACATCCTGGCAAACACACTGGCAAAAAACCTGCCAAGCCCAGCGAGGGTGGATTAATGAGTCAGGGCACATGGGAGGCCACGCAGCCCCAGAGGGGAGCAGGGGCGGAGGCGATGGCGCGCGCGGGGGCGGGGGCGGGGGGGGGGGGGGGGGTGGGGGGTTTATCTAAGTGACACTGGGGGAATCGTAGCCGTCGGATCTGATTTAATTCACGCTTAAGCTGTGCTGTGTGACGTCTGGTGTGCATGTCTTCATTCACCCTGTGGTCCGATTCAGAAGTCAGTCAGCCTGTTTCAAACTACAGCAGTGTGCGGAAAAGCCATGATTTATTGAGTTAACGCAAATATCTAAACAGCCAATCACTGTGCAGCAACTCAATGCATTTAGGCATGTAGACATGGTCAAGACGACCTGCTGAAGTTCAAACCGAGCATCAGAATGGGGAAGAAAGGTGATTTAAATGACTTTGAACGTGGCATGGTTGTTGGTGCCAGGCGGGTCCACTGTACTCCAATGGCCTCCACAGTCACCAAATCTCAATCCAGTAGAGCACCTTTGGGATGTGGTGGAGCGGGAGATTCGCATCATGGATGTGCAGCCGACAAATCTGCAGCAACTGCGTGATGCTATCATGTCAATACGGACCAAAATCTCAGAGGAATGTTTCCAGCACCTTGTTGAATCTATGCCACAAAGAATTAAGGCAGTTATGAAGGCAAAAGGGGGTCCAACCCGGTACTAGCAAGATGTACCTAATAAAGTGGCCGGTGAGTGTATATATATCTTTAAAAATGGATGAGGGTGGAGGATTAGACTGAGGATTTAACCCGTTAGACAGAGGGCAGGACCGGGACTCCTGTATAGGGTCTAATACCGGGAGACAGAAGGCATGTGTGTTGGTGATGTTAACCATTGAATGTTACTGCTGAATTGAAAACACTGACTCACCAAGGGAAATATTTCCAAGGTTATACTGTCCTTTTTTATACTTTTTTATAATTATTTTTTTATAAACATAGTTGTCCACATTCTGTTGGTGCTGTACCTCAGGAAGCACATGTTTGTAAATACAAAATCAACAGTCATTAACACAAACACTGACTGATTCGGTGAGAGTGGATGGTTCTCACAAAAGATGAGCCTTGAAAATAAATAACTCCTCTTCTTTACCCCTGAAGCACCCTCCAGTCCTCAGAGCCAGTGTGTGTGTGTGTCTGTGTTTGTCTGTGTCTGTGTGTGTGCGTGCGTGCGCCGTGTGTGTGTGTGTCGTGTGTGTGTGTCGTGTGTGTGTATGTGTGTGTGCGTGCGTATGTGTGTGTGCGTGCATATGTGTGCGTGCGTGCGTACGTGCGTGTGTGTGTTTGTCTGTGTGTGTGCGTGCGTGTGTGTGCGTGCGTGTGTGTGTCGTGTGTGTGTTTGTCTGTGTGCGTGTGCTGTGTGTGTGTTTGTCTGTGTATGTGCGTGTGCTGTGTGTGTGTTTGTCTGTGTATGTGCGTGTGCTGTGTGTGTGTTTGTCTGTGTATGTGCGTGTGTCGTGTGTGTGTTTGTCTGTGTATGTGCGTGTGAAGTCTTCCATTCAGCCCTTCCTTCTCCACCATACCTCAGTTCTAGACTGTGTACTTTCCCCCTCCTTCTCTAAGTCTACAGTACATTCCTTCAGTCTCGTTAGGATAATTAAAGCATTTGCATTTGGTTTGTAGATCATTTTCGCGTCTCCTCGCTTTGATTTTGAGGCAAAGCACAAGGGGGGCTACACAGTACAACTGGGCCTGAATAATTCCTCTCAACACGTCTCAAACAAACCTTTTGAACTGCAAATGTATTAGACTTTATAGGGTCTACACTGTGTTTGCCTGTAGGGTCTGTTTGAGTGTGTGTGTACATATGTATTTCATGTTTGAAAAGAAAAAGGGAGAGGGGGAGAGAGTGGAAATGAGAAAGAGAACAAGAAGGATTGCATTGGGACAGCAAAATGCAGGTAGAAGTGAAAGTCTGAAAAGAGAGAAATGATAAAGTGATTTTTTCCGGTCTTTACATCGTTCCCCCCCCCCTCCGGACCCACATTGTTTCAAAGTCTTTTCCAACTGCTGCTATCCTCAGTTCAACCATAAACAGGCTCTGTTGACTTGTTAGTGAACGTCGAAAGCAGCTATCCGCTTAGTATATGAACCAGAAGTTCTATTGGCATGGGAAATAAAGATGCACATGTTAACTGAATATCCCAGGGCTCTAATGGGAAGCAAATTATCACACCCGCCTTACCCATCCAGAAAGGTAAGCATTCCCCTGTAACACCTGAGGTGGTGATTTATAGTGCTACTCTCACACCTTTCCCAGTCATATATATATGCACACACATGACGCACATGCATACGCACACACACACACACACACACACACACACACACACACACACACACACACACACACACACAGCCTGGGTGATATTCATACTGGACTCAGGCAGACTGACATCGCCAGATGACATAATGGGACACAGGAGCGAGGGGGAACGTGGTTCTGTTAGAGTGGGTAGGAGGACACTGCAGGCAAGTAGAGGCCTAATTAAAACAATTAATTCAAGCGGGAGCATTGCAGAACATTGCACATTAGCGAAAAACAGTTACACACTAGTGAGTCTTCGCCTATGGCTCAAGGATATGTCAGTAGCATCAGCAAGAAGCTGATAAAGTGTTTATGGTCCCCTGATGCATAAGAGAACGAATGACACATGCATACGCGCGCACGCGCACACACACACACACACACACACACACACATGGACACACGGACACACACACACACACACACGGACACGGACACACACACAGACACACACACACACACACACACACGAACATGGACACATGCTCAAACAGACACAAACACACACACACACACACACACACACACACACTCACACACAGAAAATGTAAGCCCATCGGGAAAAAAAAAAAAGTTATTTATTTCTTGTATACTTCATCTTTGTATTTCATTCATACGTTGGGGATGGATAGCGTTTTGAAAAATTCGGCCCGCACACAAACAGGTGTCTGCCCACACACAAACAGCTTTTCATGATTCACATTCCAGGTAGACCATAGCTTTGCTTTCCACCATTAAATACGTCCTTGAGTATTTCAAACAACGTGTAAACACACATTGTGAGCTTCAGTCTTTTATTTGAAGACGGCATCAAGTGAATGATGAAGAACGTTCGGCCTTTTGTTAGAAAATCTGGTGTTGAGGTCGAGCGTTGGCCTCTACATGCCCTATTTCACTTTCCATTTGTTTCCAGGGATACGCACAAAAGGGGCGATTAGAAAACATCACATATCTGTGTGGTCTCAGATGGCAGCGAAGCGAAAACAACAATATGCTTCACCTTTAAATACCATATAAGTGGATCTAATACCCAAATGGTGTTTTACCCCCAAACACATGATAAACTAGGATACATCACGACTCCTATTTCCCCAGTTCTCTGGTCCCTTGTCCATACCTGTTCAGCCTAAGTCCCCCTGTCCCTCATAAACCACTCGTCCCCTACCCCAGACGCATCTTAACGCCCTGAAAGTTATGGGACAGCTGTTGGCAATATAGGGCAAGCTCCACTTTGGCTTGATGTGTCGAGATGAATGTACTTTGCGTCACGTCGTTTTTTCCGACCGATAGACCGACATTAACAAACAAGAGTTTAGAGGAATCGAAAAACAACACCTTGTTTGTTATCCGTGTCCTTTCGACCGGCCAAATCCACTCTCCTCCCAGCACTTCTCCAACTCAGCCTCCTCCGCCATGTTGTTATCATATCAAACTCCTCAATTTCCCGTAATGGACGCCCCCCTCAGGTTGCCAAATTGGGCTCCCGCGTTGCCCTGGGATTTCTCCGCCTCCCGCCAAGCCGGGCCCGGCGAACAGATTTTACCCCGGGAACGAGACGCACGAAAACCTGATCCAACATTAGAGGAGGGAAGGGGGGGACGTGACTGGAGCCACGGGGTTGATGGGAGGCGGGCTTCTGGGATTGCTGTCACAGATGGCCGTCGCAGAAAGAAGAAGAAGAAAAAAATAAAAAAAAACGACGAAAAAAAGGTGAACCTCTCTCACCCAGGCCCGAACGGGCTTTCTACCAGAACCCCCCAGGACCAGGGGTTTTAGGCAAGCACCCCCCACCCCCACACCCCCACACCACCCACCCCATCTCTCTCATGCGTTCTCTCTCTCTATATATCTCTCTCTCTTTCTCTCTCCCTCTCTCTCTCTCTCTCTCTCTCCCCCCCCCCTCTCTGCCCCCTCACTCCCCCTGTCCCAGAGGCTAGTGCCTCTACACAGCGTTCATTAATCTAGTTATGATCTCTCTCTCTCTCTCTCTCTCTCTCTCTCTCCCTCCCTCCCTCCCTCTTTCATTTGGGTCGGGGAGATTGGAACATGGAGCAGAGGGAGCAAGCTGTGCTGGCGCCTGGCATCCATTCATTAAAGTCTGGAGCGCCGTGTGATTGAAATCAATTACATTCCTCTGAGCTGAGCACCACTGTGGCGCAAACCGCAGTCCACAGACCAGGTGTGGGTGTGGGTGTGGGTGTGGGAGTGCGTGTGTGGGTGTGAGTGTGCGTGTGCTTGCGCGTGTGTGTGTGTGTGGGCGCACGCGTGTGTATTGGGGCAAGGGGGTGAAGCAGCAGCAGAAGGAGGGGAAAACAGAGGACGGGGTGGGAGTTGAATAACGGATAGAAGGAGGGAGCCGGGATGAGAGATTTGGAAGGAGGGGTTGAAAGGGTAGATATACACGAGAGAGAAGGATGGCGGAGGGGGTGACGGTGGAGAGTAGCGCTACGGAAACGAGAAATGGACGAGGTGAGAGAAAGAGAGAGAGAGAGAGAGAGATGATGGGAGTAAAATAAGAGACGGTAAAAACGAACGCCCAGAGATTTGAGCGTACCCACAGAACGGGGTGTGTGTGTGTGTGTGTGGGGGGGGGGGGGGGGGGGGGGGGGGGGGTTGCGAGTGTGAAAGAGAAAGTTTGTGTGTGAAGACTCAGATCCCGATATCACATATGCCTTTTTTTACTCTGCACCAAGCCCTTCTGATCGAGCCTCGGGGGTTTGATATGAGTTGGCTGGTGTGATCACTACAGTCAAGTGCTCTGAACGTGTCTTCTCTGGCTTGCTTCAGTAAACGCTCAGCCGTAGAGATGGGTTCTTATGTCAGCGTTTTGCCGCGGGGGACGGAAAAGAGAGCGAAGGGAAGGCGCTTGATTTTTTTTGGGGGGGGGGGGTTTGTCACAAAATGTGAGTCGCCTGATGTCCCCCCCCCCCCTCACACAGGGAATCTCTTCTCCTTGGTTGGGAGAAACCCCTCAGGTCCCGCAATGCATTTCAAAGCTCAAGTGGTAGAATGAGGAAAGGCCAGTCTTGTCTGAACCCGAATGCTGTTTCTAACAGGGATAGGGCAAGACATTTGTGTGTGTGTGTGTGTGTGTGTGTGTGTGTGTGTGAGAGAGAGAGAGAGAGAGAGTGTGTCTGAGTGTGTGTGTGTGTGTGTGTCTGTGTGTGTGTCTGAGTCTGTGTGTCTGTATGTGTCTGAGTCTGAGTGTCTAAGTGTCTGTGAGTCTGAGTGTCTGTGTGTGTGTGTGTGTGTGTGTGTGTGTGTGTGTGTGTGTGTGTGTGTGCGTGCGCGCCCGTGCGCGTATCTTACAACACAGCGCTACTGTCAGTATGACCTTAACAGAGGGGACGCACCGCACATGTCTGATGCAGCTCTTCTCCCCCCCCCCCCCACCCAAACCCAGCTGGAAGTTACAGGAAGGATTTTTCCCCTCCCTTATCTCTCTCTCTCTCTCTCTCTCTCTTTTTCTTTATCGTTCTTCTTGGTCTCAGTGATTGAGGCTGGCTGTCCTGCAGACTGATGTTATCTGTGAAAGAGGCATGCCCTCCTTTATAGCCCCCATAATGATGTGTTCTTTTCTCCCAGACTTACCCCTCGCGCCCAGATAAAGGCCACCCTGATATATACAGTGGGGCAGAGTGTGTCTTTCCGAAAACATTCTGTCAGATGGCAAACAAAAAGCAGATGTGTGTATCATACTGATTTTGACACCCCCCCCCCCCCCCCCCCCCCACACACACACACACACACACACAATGATTTTGACACCCCCCCCCCACACACACACACACAAACACACAGACAGACCACACACACACACACACACACACACACACAATGATTTTGACACCCCCCCCACACACACACACAAACACACAGACAGACCACACACACACACACACACACACACACACACACACACATCCCTCCACATTTTTATTGTTATATTGTTGCATTGCGGCAGAATGAGATTTCATTAGCCCCACCGGAACCATAATAACCAAGCAAAACTCATTTGAACGCCAGTAATAAAGCGATTACTTTGACTGAGAATACAGCGTAAGATGCTTTTTTTCATGGGTTCGGGGAGGCTAATACTGTATACAGAAGAGTATATACAATATGGATGGCAAGTGTCAGGGAGGAACAGAAAGGAGGCAATGTTTATTTTTTCCCCCCTTTTCTGCCTCTGTTGCGCTTCGTCACGATGTGACCTTTTAAAGAAATATATTGCGGCTCCCCTTTGATTACAGTCAAGCAAACAAAGCCGACTTGTTTTTCATAATGATTTATAGATTGTTGGCCTTCCTTTGACACCTCTGAAAGCATGTAAAACTGACACCTTGCGAGCTTGTAAGATGAGATTGTATCCAAGGATTGCGCGACTGCATGAAATTTCGAGGGTTTGTGACATTTTGGAGTTGACTTGTAACTTTTGCTTGACAGTTTGGTGAGTCACGCCTAAAAATGAGTCAGGACTAAATTGAAATTAAGCTCTCCTGTCATTTTCAGAGGCACATCTCATTACAGTTAGTTCATTCGACGAAGGCGACTTTTGTTTTACAGCCCCAGACATTGTTGTTGTTGCGTTCGAGGTGAATGCATTCGACTCAACCTAAAGTTGCTATCTTGTCA
>NW_028153085.1:0-5000 GCF_951799395.1 Argentina silus | reverse complement strand
CACCGTACGTCCCCGGTTCAAACACGCGCTGCCGCCCTCAGAGAAAACCCAACCGCCACATGAAGAACCGTTTTGAAGGCCCTGTGTTTCTCCACATTAAGAGAGCTGGGAGATTGTGAGGCTTGGCGGTGGGGGTGGGGGGGTGGGGGGGGGTGTCCCTTATTGGGCTTAAATGAGCCCTGCTTGTGCCCCCCCGTGAGACTCGTAGTCCCAGCAGCCATCTCTCTCTCTTTCTCGTCGTCTCCGCCCCCGGTGACATTTTTACAATAACACTTTATTGACCCCATTCATTATTTGTTCATTTAATTACAACAGCAGGAGAACCTTGCCAGCAGTATGTTGCTGTTGTGTAGAACCTGTAGGTTGTATAGATAATCGTAGCTGTTGTATCACCACTCCCAGCACCTAGTTGTTTATTTCCACACCGTGGAGGCATGTAGTGGGCATAATGACTGTGAATGGCTCCAAAGAGCAGCGTTTTATGTCTGGTATGTAGTAAGTGCGGTATTTGTATTGAACCAGGTCAGATGCGCGTGGTTAGTCCTGTCTGCTCTGTGTGGGTGTCTGTGTTTGAAGAAATCTCGGAACATTCCAATGTGCACATTGTCGTCTTCCTTAA
Organism: Argentina silus; assembly: GCF_951799395.1. Taxonomy (NCBI): domain Eukaryota; kingdom Metazoa; phylum Chordata; class Actinopteri; order Argentiniformes; family Argentinidae; genus Argentina; species Argentina silus. The sequence goes on along the minus strand of NW_028153085.1, from coordinate 4,381 downwards.
AGGGATAGTTGTGTTTGTACATATATATATATATATATATATATATATATATATATATATATATATATATATAACCATTATGAAGAAATGCACACCTCGTCGATTCTCGTCGACAGAAAAGGCCCTGTGTTTCTCTACGTGAAGAGAGCTGGGAGATTGTGAGGCTTGGGGGTGGGGGGTGTATATATCTGACTCTATATATATATATATATATATATATATAGTCAGATTGGAAGTGAAAGATAAGTGGACTATCCCTTTAATATGTTTTGTTAATGGTTGTTTAGTTTTGTCAGGGACGTTCTCCCTCTGTTTATACAGCATCATGACGTCGCCACAGTATGAAACATGGATTCCAGCGCCGACTGTGCTTTGCTAGAGAGATCCGTCTCTTGAGAGATCTGTTTTTTGTTTTTTTTCTCGAGATCAGTTTTTTGTTCCAATCAACAACAATCTACTTTCAGTGGAAAGAGACAACAAAGTGAATCTTCTCATCTCTTGTCTGACCCCGGCAGCTCAGGCGATGCATCCACAACTCCTTCAGATGTATTTCAACTTCTTCGTTCTGGCAGTCATTGGACACCTCATTAGTGGGTCCTGCTTGCCAGGTTTTTAAGACGATTAAATGTAATATCCGTCATAAACAGCTCCCTTCTATCCTCTGGTTCATCCGGACACACTCCCAAAAAAACAGCTTATCTCTCCAGGAGGGCTGGTCAGGGTTTTGCGTCGCCATCTGACGTATGAAAGGGGGGGGGGGGGAGAGTGGTGGGGGGTAATGGTCCAGCATAATCCCTCTTCCCCTTTTCCCCTCCCCATTAAGAGAACATGTGTGGTGTGTTGTCGTCCCCTTGCCATGGGGTGATGTGGGGGGGTGGGGGGATTGTGGAATTTAAAGGGAGGTTGGATGATGGTTTGCACACACACACTCCATTAAACAACATGGCCGGGTGCCAGTGATCAGTCAACACATTGGAGAGGCGTCTCACGGTTCATCAAGATGTCTTCAAAGACAATTACCCCCTTTCACCCCCCCCTCTCTCTCCCAACCTCTCACCTCTTAGATGGAGGGCACCAAACACTTCTGATCCTTTTATGTTAATAAGTGGCTGATGTAGACAGACGTAACAATAATAATAATAATATCATTGCTGACTGTATGAGGCCTCTTTGGACCTGTATCTCCCTTCATTGGCTTCTCCCAAGACCCCGGACCCCTCTCTCTTTCACCACTCGAGTAGCATGCTGCTCTGTACCACCCACGCCGGGCTCAGGTGCTGTATCGCATCGCCATGGAGATGTAAAGGTTTCAAGGCATTTTGACGACGAACACGTCTCGCGCGGTGTTTGTGTTCGGGAACGCGCGGGGTTTTTCCAACGCGCACGTTTTGTTCTCTAAAAAGGCCGTCACGTACATCACCGCACAACTTGATGTCTTCGGGGCTCAGAGAGCGTTGCCCGTAGCCTGTTTTGACAAAGCACAAGTGTTCCTAGCGTGTGGTGCTGTATGTGTGCTGAACTGTGCAGTGTTACATCTAGCTGAGTCAGACACGGGGGCAAAGGCTTTGAAGACGTGCCTTTGCTTTCGATTATCAGGCAGGTTTGTGCTGCTCTCTTGGACGCGAAACCTCCAGCACCGGGGCCACAGCAGAAGAGGATGCATTCGTTTTCAAGGTGTTTTCGTTCATTTTCAAGGTGTTTTTCGTTCATTTTCAAGGTGTTTTAGATTCTGCTACCGAACAGTTGATATTTACAGAAAACGAAAACGAAAAAAAAGAACCTGGTAGATTTACCCTACATTTTAAAATCCATCGGTCTCCCTTAATGCCCCCCCCAGTGGTGGCACACTATTGTACCGTGACGACAGGGCCAACAGAAACGGGACACACACACACATAACCCCCTCCCTTGAAGGTGTACGAACTGCCAGTTCATGGAGTAAAGGCAGAAAGAACCGGGTGTAGGCATGCATTAGGGGTGATAGAGTCAATAGGGTGAAGATCTCCGGTACAGTGAGTATGCACTTTGGAGTACGCAATTTGCACTTCATGCCATGAACACATGGACAAGATGGATTGCATGTGTTTTGTATGTTTGTCTACATGGTAACAGGGTACCTTTCCAGACATGCTTTCCGATACATAAACATAGCATAACACATATAATCCATCTGCAAATTGTGAGGAAGTGGAAATGGTTCTGTGTATTTAATGATCTCATTTGAGTGTTGAGTGCTCTCAGAAGCCTGCCAATGATTTGAAGAGAAAGAGAAGCACTTATCAAGTCGCTTGATGCATAGGCGGACATGTTAAACATATGGTTTTTCACCACTTTTCACGTGGTTCACATTTGAAGCCAGTGTTATACCCTCTGTTTCATGCTATCTGCCCTTTATACCGGGAGCAATCATACCTTGATGGTTCATTTGCACTTACAATAGCATGCCTTGCTCAGCGGTAGAAGGTTTTCAAGACAAATTTCCCTGAACTAAAATCAACCTTTTTTATGCTCTGGGGAACATTTGGCCTGTACCAATAGAGATGTGTCTCTCCAGCCGTGGGCCCTGACATTCAGTGAATGGGATTCACAACATGAATGGCGTGAGTCTTTTAGCGATAAAGATATATCCAGCCATAATTACATAAGTAGCAGGCAGATAAAGTTATCAAGATACATACGAATGGGCTAGCAGCGATAGCAAGGAAAAGCTAAACAGTCTTTACTGAAGAGAGATACAAGGTGTTACCAGTGAGAGAACTACAAGGTTTTAGTTAGCAGTGAGAGAACTACAAGGTTTTAGTTAGCAGTGAGCTAACTACAACGTGTTAGCAGTGAGAGAACTACAAGGTTTTAGTTAGCAGTGAGAGAACTACAAGGTTTTAATTAGCAGTGAGAGAACTACAAGCCCACAGCAGTAATGGATCCACACTAAGCATGATGAAGGAGCTCTGTCCTCAAGTCCCCGGGGCCTCTCTCCCTCTCTCTCCCTCCCTCTCTCTCTCTCTCTCTCTCTCTCTCTCTCTCTCTCTCTCTCTCTCTCCCTCTCTCTCTCTCTCTCCCTCTCTCTCTCCCTCTCTCTCTCTCCCTCTCTCTCTCTCTCCCTCTCTCTCTCTCCCTCTCTCCCTCTCTCTCTCTCTCTCTCTCTCTCTCTCTCTCTCTCCCTCTCTTCCTCTCTCTCTCTCTCTTTCTGCTCTCTCTGACACTCACAGCCCATATCAATTAGAATCTGCATGGCGGTGGCAGGTATTGATGTAGTTTGTCAAATGAGCGTGGTAGTTGGACAGTGCAGAAAAGTAATTTAGTTTAGCTGACTCTTCGCTGTGTGGAAGATAATAATGTCATTTGCCCCAGCAATTGAGATGATAAACAAAGCTTCAGGTTCAGGCATGGCTGCAGACCTCTCCATTTCCCCCCCCCCCAGGGAGGCAAACAGGCAGACATACCTACATATGACTGGAAATTGGAGCTCGTATGTTAACAACATTACCATACTAACAGCTCCTCAAAGGCGCAGGCAAGCACTCTCTGGTTGTACCTGTAGGACAAGGGGAAGGTGTCATTAGATATCATTTGAATGAAAAGTTAGGGTTATAGTCTTGAGCTCGGCTCAAAGGAAATGACTATACGGGCTCTTTACTGTGTATGTGATGGTAGTCATCATCAGCTTGATATTATCTCAGTGAATGTCCTCCTCTAAGGAAATGATTATAATCAGATGGGCTCTTTACTGTCCTCTTTTTGTGTATGTGATGACAGTCATCATCACTTTCATATTATCTCTGTGAACGTCCTCCGAACAGATGGGGTCAGATGTTAGATGTGAACGCCTACCATTACAGGTAAATACATCTTTCAAATGTCTGTCTTCCCCCATACATTGATTTACATACACAGTATCCTCAATTAACCATATTCCCAAGGTGTTCATACAAATATTTTTGTATCTTTATATTCATATAGTATATAATCAACAAGGTATTGTACTCTCAGATTGGTTCGATTCAATTGCACCTTTAACATATCTACCATTACATAGATTTTACCAAGGCAAAATATTTTCAAGTGTCTGTTGACTAGTATGATTTATATCATTTTCTATGAGAGAAGGAAGGCGAGAGAGAGGATTGACCTGCCTCAGGGTCACTCTGGGGAGAGGAGGGCTATAATTGAAGGTCGTGAGTAGGAGGACCCTGTTACACCTCCGGGCTGACATTTCATACTCGTACGCCATAGAAAGCAAAGTCATACGTTATATGATATAGTGAAGCTCAGAAAAGTACAAACGATTACCACATCCTGTACCCCTGCAAAAGTAATGGCATCGTGAAGCTTTTCTTTTTCTTCTTTTGGCTCTATACTCCAAACGTTTGGATATTAAATC
>NW_028153086.1:5000-8586 GCF_951799395.1 Argentina silus | reverse complement strand
CCTCTCTCTCTCTCTCTCTCTCTCTCTGTCTCTCTGTCTCTGACACATGCTAGCACACACTCTGAGATGGTTTCACACGTTGGCAGAGTGAAAATCAGTCCCCTGAACACACACACACACACACACACACACACCTCTGTGATTGTTTCATTTCCGCAGCAAGTGCACCTGTCTTCTCAATCTACGCGCTGTTCTCTAACCCTCCCTCTAACTAGGCTGTTCTCTAACCCTCCCTCTAACTAGGCTGTTCTCTAACCCTCCCTCTAACTAGGCTGTCTCTAACCCTCCCTCTAACTAGGCTGTTCTCTAACCCTCCCTCTAGCTAGGCTGTTCTCTAACCCTCCCTCTAACTAGCTGTTCTCTAACCCTCCCTCTAGCTAGGCTGTTCTCTAACCCTCCCTCTAACTAGGCTGTTCTCTAACCCTCCCTCTAGCTAGGCTGTTCTCTAACCCTCCCTCTAACTAGGCTGTTCTCTAACCCTCCCTCTAACTAGGCTGTTCTCTAACCCTCCCTCTAACTAGGCTGTTCTCTAACCCTCCCTCTAACTAGGCTGTTCTCTAACCCTCCCTCTAACTAGGCTGTTCTCTAACCCCTCCCTCTAACTAGGCTGTTCTCTAACCCTCCCTCTAACTAGGCTGTTCTCTAACCCTCCCTCTAGCTAGGCTGTTCTCTAACCCTCCCTCTAACTAGGCTGTTCTCTAACCCTCCCTCTAACTAGGCTGTTCTCTTACTCTCCCTCTCCATCCCTCTAACTGGGCTGTTCTAGCAGGGCAGGGAGAACAGCCTAGCTCTTCTGTTGGAGGGGTGTGGGGGTAAGAGATAAAAGACCCTAATGTAGCACAAAGGGCCGGGTCACTGTTAGGGTCAGGGTCAGGGTCACTGTTAGGGTTAGGGTCAGGGTCACTGTTAGGGTCAGGGTCAGGGTCACTGTTAGGGTCAGGGTTAGGGTCAGAGTCAGGGTCTCTGTGTACCATCAGGGTCAGGGTCAGGGGTAGGGTCAGGGTCAGGGTCACTGTTAGGGTCAGGGGTAGGGTCAGGGTCTCTGTGTACCATCAGGGTCAGGGGTAGGGTCAGGGTCAGGGTCTCTGTGTACCATCAGGGTCAGGGTCACTGTTAGGGTCAGGGGTAGGGTCAGGGTTAGGGTCAGGGGTAGGGTCACTGTTAGGGTCAGGGTCAGGGTTAGGGTCAGGGTTAGGGTCAGGGGTAGGGTCAGGGTTAGGGTCAGGGTTAGGGTCAGGGTTAGGGGTGGGTCAGGGTTAGGGTCAGGGGTAGGGTCAGGGTTAGGGTCAGGAGTAGTCTCTGTGGCCTTCACACACACATACACACACACACACACACACACACACACACACACACACAATACTACTCCAGGAAATGAGAGATCGAGACATGCACTCAATAACTATTTTTAAACCTGACGTAAATCTGATCAAATATCACTAGTAGTCAGCTTTATAATAGTCAGCTTTAACATTGTCATAAGTGTGTCAATAAACACACACACACACACACACACACACACACACACACACACACAGATGTAAACTGATCAAATATAGGTATGGTCGGCTGTTCCATTGTTATAAGCGAGTCAATAAATTCAGAAATACAAGAAGGCTGCTTTCCTTTTTAAGGATATATACACTGTATCTGTACAGTGTACATAAATCAGACAACGCAGCCAAATATAACCAATGAAATCTATTCTCCTTTCTATTCAGATTCTCACTGCATCACATTTCGCAATTCCTTTCTCTCACAGACATTCGTCATGAAACGCTCACAAGGGACAAGCTGGACAATCTTCACGACATCTTCGCTTTCCAAAAAAAAAACCTTAACCGAACCAAGGATGACAACAGAACACCCACCGCCTCCGCCTCCTCCTCCACCTCCTCCTCCTCCTCCTCCTCCTCCTCCTCCTCCTCCTCCTCCCTCCCGTACACGCCCCAGCCACCCGGGCCGAACAGGGACGATCCTCTCCGGGTTTTCCTCCCCTCCTCAAGGCTGCGCTTCTGATCCACGACGGAAACACCCGAGAACGTCCGAAGAGACCCGAGCTACCGAGTGAGCAGCGAGGCTGGGCTGGGCGCTGTCCACCACCCCAACCGCCTGAACACCTCCTCTACCTCCTCCCAGGTGGCCACATAGTCGCTACACACTCCTCCCGTACGAGGTGGAGGTGTCACCGGCGTTTTAACGGTGGCCGCATTCGCCGTTAACGGCTACACAACAACAAACAAGTAGTCTGTGAGAGGAAGGAAGGGGACTGAAAATGGCAGAGGCGTCCGAGAAACACTTGAGAACGGGAGGCTGTCTCTGACACCCGCCAGCCTCCATTACCCTGTCACCGTTATCAGGTGTGTGTACACACCGTAAACCGTTCACCGTGAAGCCGTTCAGCACGAACACGTCGACTCGTTGTTTGTGTTGTCGGTATTGCCACGGTTTAAAAAAGAAAGCCTCGGTCGGGTTTCTGTTCCGACACACGGCAGGGTTTCCAATAAACGGTTAGCCGTTCACGGGTAAGTCACCAGAGAAACGGGAGAAACGGAGATCTAGAACCGTTCTATACGGTGACACAGGACACACACACACACACACACACACACACACACACACACACACACACACACACACACACACACACACACACACACACACACACACCCGGAGGAGGAGAGACGAGTTGTTAGTAATAACTGCAGGTGTCTGCCAGGTCGTGATGAAGGGTTAATGATCGGTGTGTGTGATTCGGCAGAGAAAGGGTGTTGGCTGTGAGAGTAAAGATGGCCGTGTGAACAACTTCGGCTGGGAGCGACACACACTCTTCCTCACAGCAGCCCACGACTCCTCTGAACATGTCAAGGCTGATCGAGTTAAATCTCCTTCATTAAAGACATCACTTGGGTTTCCTTCACCAAACTACAGTAGAATATTGTCAATATCTGCACTGAAATCACGTCCATACATTCAAACCACTTCACTGACAGGTAAAACAGCGGTAATCTATCGCAAAAGGTGTCCCGTAGTCTAATCGGTAGCCTGTGTCAATCAGATGGATCTGAACGGCACCGTTAACGTCAGAGATCATTAGGGGGGACAGGGAGGTAGTACACGAACCGGGAGGTGTATTCTAATAAGCTACGGGACTGCTCAAGGCACGGTAAGGCTGTATGTATGCACCGGCGACACGGATAACGGTCCCGTTTTCAGCACCGTATCCGTGAACAGCTCATCGATAGGCTATGTTGCTATGTAGCCTCGGGCCACGGCCGGGATGACTGGTTAAGCCAACGAGACACGCGGCGAGGAAAGCTCCTATCACTGGTCACCTAACGGGAATAACTCCCGGTAAATATGGCGGAGATACGCCTCTTTAGGCGTCTGATACTGTGTGTGTGTGTGTGTGTGTGTGTGTGTGTGTGTGTGTGTGTGTGTGTGAGGGGGGGGGTATACATGCGTGTACACACACACACGCACTCTCTCTCTCTCTCTCGCGCGCGCCCACACACACACACACACACACACACACACACTATCCAGTGCAAAGATGTATTAGAGCGTGTGACTTACTTCATCTGTT
>NW_028153087.1:0-41000 GCF_951799395.1 Argentina silus | reverse complement strand
AAGCACATGTTTCTCTAATTCCTTTGTTTCAGGCAAGCCACTGTGACGTCAGATGCCTTTACGCATACAGCTTTGCGATGCTTAGACAGTAATAACATAATTCATGTTTACATTTCTTTAATTTTCGACGCATTGTCGTTATTCGTGACGCATCAATGACCAATTGATTATATGGCAATGCAATGAAAAAAGCGTGTGGAAAACAGTGTTAATGACAGATTTGAGAAGCACATTTCTTCAATGTTGGCCGCATGGCATTCCTGTGCAGGTGACAATGGTAATTTTTCAAAACGACAAGGATATTTAAACACATGATTATTTGTTTGCTGTGTTCTATGGCCTCTGCTACAGACCTCATCGAAATGACACTTAGATATCTTAGGGTGTACATATCAAGTCTTCCCAAATGGTCTAGCGGATAGGCATCTACCTTGTAACGCAGGGCGGCCCGGGTTCGATTCCCGTCATGGCAAATGTTTTTTGTAGAAAAATAAAATGAGTCCCAACGTGTGCAACAGAACAGTTCGAAATCTCGTTACATTTGCATCGTCATGAACATGACTTATATCAGGCTAGCTAATTTTTTCTTTGTTCATTTTAAGTGTAGAAACAATATTTTGTTTGTGACCATTTTTTTCTGCCGTTTTGACAACAGGCTCATGACTAAAGAACACACGGCTGTCTGCTGATTGACTCTTGACTGTAGATTTTCGCTTTGTGTCAAAAGAACTTCCTAACGCACACTTTTTCAAAGTAGGTGAATTCATCAGATCTGTTTGAAACATTGCATTTTATCCATGCACGACGACTGCTTAGATACTCGCAGCACAGTTGCCCCATATACATTGCCCATGAGCGCGGAGCTTGTCTTTGTCACTGTAGCAACTTTGCTCCATCAGCGGGAGAAGGCGGTTCGACGCCCCTGTAAGCACATGTTTCTCTAATTCCTTTGTTTCAGGCAAGCCACTGTGACGTCAGACGCCTTTACGCATACAGCTTTGCGATGCTTAGACAGTAATAACATAATTCATGTTTACATTTCTTTAATTTTCGACGCATTGTCGTTATTCGTGACGCATCAATGACCAATTGATTATATGGCAATGCAATGAAAAAAGCGTGTGGAAAACAGTGTTAATGACAGATTTGAGAAGCACATTTCTTCAATGTTGGCCGCATGGCATTCCTGTGCAGGTGACAATGGTAATTTTTCAAAACGACAAGGATATTTAAACACATGATTATTTGTTTGCTGTGTTCTATGGCCTCTGCTACAGACCTCATCGAAATGACACTTAGATATCTTAGGGTGTACATATCAAGTCTTCCCAAATGGTCTAGCGGATAGACATCTACCTTGTAACGCAGGGCGGCCCGGGTTCGATTCCCGTCATGGCAAATGTTTTTTGTAGAAAAATAAAATGAGTCCCAACGTGTGCAACAGAACAGTTCGAAATCTCGTTACATTTGCATCGTCATGAACATGACTTATATCAGGCTAGCTCATTTTTTCTTTGTTCATTTTAAGTGTAGAAACAATATTTTGTTTGTGAACATTTTTTTCTGCCGTTTTGACAACAGGCTCATGACTAAAGAACACACGGCTGTCTGCTGATTGACGCTTGACTGTAGATTTTACGCTTTGTGTCAAAAGAACTTCCTAACGCACACTTTTTCAAAGTAGGTGAATTCATCAGATCTGTTTGAAACATTGCATTTTATCCATGCACGACGACTGCTTAGATACTCGCAGCACAGTTGCCCCATATAAATTGCCCATGAGCGCGGAGCTTGTCTTTGTCACTGTAGCAACTTTGCTCCATCAGCGGGAGAAGGCGGTTCGACGCCCCTGTAAGCACATGTTTCTCTAATTCCTTTGTTTCAGGCAAGCCACTGTGACGTCAGACGCCTTTACGCATACAGCTTTGCGATGCTTAGACAGTAATAACATAATTAATGTTTACATTTCTTTAATTTTCGACGCATTGTCGTTATTCATGACGCATCAATGACCAATTGATTATATGGCAATGCAATGAAAAAAGCGTGTGGAAAACAGTGTTAATGACAGATTTGAGAAGCACATTTCTTCAATGTTGGCCGCATGGCATTCCTGTGCAGGTGACAATGGTAATTTTTCAAAACGACAAGGATATTTAAACACATGATTATTTGTTTGCTGTGCTCTATGGCCTCTGCTACAGATCTCATCGAAATGACACTTAGATATCTTAGGGTGTACATATCAAGTTTACCAAATGGTCTAGCGGATAGGCATCTACCTTGTAACGCAGGGCGGCCCGGGTTCGATTCCCGTCATGGCAAATGTTTTTTGTAGAAAAATAAAATGAGTCCCAACGTGTGCAACAGAACAGTTCGAAATCTCGTTACATTTGCATCGTCATGAACATGACTTATATCAGGCTAGCTCATTTTTTCTTTGTTCATTTTAAGTGTAGAAACAATATTTCGTTTGTGAACATTTTTTTCTGCCGTTTTGACAACAGGCTCATGACCAAAGAACACACGGCTGTCTGCTGATTGACGCTTGACTGTAGATTTTCGCTTTGTGTCAAAAGAACTCCCTAACGCACACTTTTTCAAAGTAGGTGAATTCATCAGATCTGTTTGAAACATTGCATTTTATCCATGCACGACGACTACTTAGATACTCGCAGCACAGTTGCCTCATATGAATTGCCCATGAGCGCGGAGCTTGTCTTTGTCACTGTAGCAACTTTGCTCCATCAGCGGGAGAAGGCGGTTCGACGCCCCTGTAAGCACATGTTTCTCTAATTCCTTTGTTTCAGGCAAGCCACTGTGACGTCAGACGCCTTTACGCATACAGCTTTGCGATGCTTAGACAGTAATAACATAACTCATGTTTACATTTCTTTAATTTTCGACGCATTGTCGTTATTCGTGACGCATCAATGACCAATTGATTATATTTCAATGCAATGAAAAAAGCGTGTGGAAAACAGTGTTAATGACAGATTTGAGAAGCACATTTCTTCAATGTTGGCCGCATGGCATTCCTGTGCAGGTGACAATGGTAATTTTTCAAAACGACAAGGATATTTAAACACATGATTATTTGTTTGCTGTGCTCTATGGCCTCTGCTACAGACCTCATCGAAATGACACTTAGATATCTTAGGGTGTACATATCAAGTTTTCCCAAATGGTCTAGCGGATAGGCATCTACCTTGTAACGCAGGGCGGCCCGGGTTCGATTCCCGTCATGGCAAATGTTTTTTGTAGAAAAATAAAATGAGTCCCAACGTGTGCAACAGAACAGTTCGAAATCTCGTTACATTTGCATCGTCATGAACATGACTTATATCAGGCTAGCTCATTTTTTCTTTGTTCATTTTAAGTGTAGAAACAATATTTCGTTTGTGACCATTTTTTTCTGCCGTTTTGACAACAGGCTCATGACTAAAGAACACACGGCTGTCTGCTGATTGACGCTTGACTGTAGATTTTCGCTTTGTGTCAAAAGAACTTCCTAACGCACACTTTTTCAAAGTAGGTGAATTCATCAGATCTGTTTGAAACATTGCATTTTATCCATGCACGACGACTACTTAGATACTCGCAGCACAGTTGCCTCATATAAATTGCCCATGAGCGCGGAGCTTGTCTTTGTCACTGCAGCAACTTTGCTCCATCAGCGGGAGAAGGTGGTTCGACGCCACTGTAAGCACATGTTTCTCTAATTCCTTTGTTTCAGGCAAGCCACTGTGACGTCAGACGCCTTTACGCATAGAGCTTTGCGATGCTTAGACAGTAATAACATAATTCATGTTTACATTTCTTTAATTTTCGACGCATTGTCGTTATTCGTGACGCATCAATGACCAATTGATTATATGGCAATGCAATGAAAAAAGCGTGTGGAAAACAGTGTTAATGACAGATTTGAGAAGCACATTTCTTCAATGTTGGCCGCATGTCATTCCTGTGCAGGTGACAATGGTAATTTTTCAAAACGACAAGGATATTTAAACACATGATTATTTGTTTGCTGTGCTCTATGGCCTCTGCTACAGACCTCATCGAAATGACACTTAGATATCTTAGGGTGTACATATCAAGTCTTCCCAAATGGTCTAGCGGATAGGAATCTGCCTTGTCACGCAGGGCGGCCTGGGTTTGATTCCCGTCATGGCAAATGATTTTTGTAGAAAAATAAAATGAGTCCCAACGTGTGCAACAGAACAGTTCGAAATCTCGTTACATTTGCATCGTCATGAACATGACTTATATCAGGCTAGCTCATTTTTTCTTTGTTCATTTTAAGTGTAGAAACAATATTTCGTTTGTGACCATTTTTTTCTGCCGTTTTGACAACAGGCTCATGACTAAAGAACACACGGCTGTCTGCTGATTGACGCTTGACTGTAGATTTTCGCTTTGTGTCAAAAGAACTTCCTAACGCACACTTTTTCAAAGTAGGTGAATTCATCAGATCTGTTTGAAACATTGCATTTTATCCATGCACGACGACTGCTTAGATACTCGCAGCACAGTGGCCCCATATAAATTGCCCATGAGCGCGGAGCTTGTCTTTGTCACTGTAGCAACTTTGCTCCATCAGCGGGAGAAGGCGCTTCGACGCCCCTGTAAGCACATGTTTCTCTGATTCCTTTGTTTCAGGCAAGCCACTGTGACGTCAGACGCCTTTACGCATACAGCTTTGCGATGCTTAGACAGTAATAACATAATTCATGTTTACATTTCTTTAATTTTCGACGCATTGTCGTTATTCGTGACGCATCAATGACCAATTGATTATATGGCAATGCAATGAAAAAAGCGTGTGGAAAACAGTGTTAATGACAGATTTGAGAAGCACATTTCTTCAATGTTGGCCGCATGGCATTCCTGTGCAGGTGACAATGGTAATTTTTCAAAACGACAAGGATATTTAAACACATGATTATTTGTTTGCTGTGCTCTATGGCCTCTGCTACAGACCTCATCGAAATGACACTTAGATATCTTAGGGTAAACATATCAAGTTTTCCCAAATGGTCTAGCGGATAGGCTTCTACCTTGTAACCCATGGCGGCCCGGGTTCGATTCCCGTCATGGCAAATGTTTTTTGTAGAAAAATAAAATGAGTCCCAACGTGTGCAACAGAACAGTTCGAAATCTCGTTACATTTGCATCGTCATGAACATGACTTATATCAGGCTAGCTCATTTTTTCTTTGTTCATTTTAAGTGTAGAAACAATATTTCGTTTGTGAACATTTTTTTCTGCCGTTTTGACAACAGGCTCATGACTAAAGAACACACGGCTGTCTGCTGATTGACGCTTGACTGTAGATTTTCGCTTTGTGTCAAAAGAACTCCCTAACGCACACTTTTTCAAAGTAGGTGAATTCATCAGATCTGTTTGAAACATTGCATTTTATCCATGCACGACGACTGCTTAGATACTCGCAGCACAGTTGCCTCATATAAATTGCCCATGAGCGCGGAGCTTGTCTTTGTCACTGTAGCAACTTTGCTCCATCAGCGGGAGAAGGCGGTTCGACGCCCCTGTAAGCACATGTTTCTCTAATTCCTTTGTTTCAGGCACGCCACTGTGACGTCAGACGCCTTTACGCATACAGCTTTGCGATGCTTAGACAGTAATAACATAATTCATGTTTACATTTCTTTAATTTTCGACGCATTGTCGTTATTCGTGACGCATCAATGACCAATTGATTATATGGCAATGCAATGAAAAAAGCGTGTGGAAAACAGTGTTAATGACAGATTTGAGAAGCACATTTCTTCAATGTTGGCCGCATGGCATTCCTGTGCAGGTGACAATGGTAATTTTTCAAAACGACAAGGATATTTAAACACATGATTATTTGTTTGCTGTGCTCTATGGCCTCTGCTACAGACCTCATCGAAATGACACTTAGATATCTTAGGGTGTACATATCAAGTCTTCCCAAATGGTCTAGTGGATAGGCATCTATCTTGTAACGCAGGGCGGCCTGGGTTCGATTCTCGTCATGGCAAATGTTTTTTGTAGAAAAATAAAATGAGTCCCAACGTGTGCAACAGAACAGTTCGAAATCTCGTTATATTTGCATCGTCATGAACATGACTTATATCAGGCTAGCTCATTTTTTCTTTGTTCATTTTAAGTGTAGAAACAATATTTCGTTTGTGACCATTTTTTTCTGCCGTTTTGACAACAGGCTCATGACTAAAGAACACACGGCTGTCTGCTGATTGACGCTTGACTGTAGATTTTCGCTTTGTGTCAAAAGAACTTCCTAACGCACACTTTTTCAAAGTAGGTGAATTCATCAGATCTGTTTGAAACATTGCATTTTATCCATGCAAGACGACTGCTTAGATACTCCCAGCACAGTTGCCCCATATACATTGCCCATGAGCGCGGAGCTTGTCTTTGTCACTGTAGCAACTTTGCTCCATCAGCGGGAGAAGGCGCTTCGACGCCCCTGTAAGCACATGTTTCTCTGATTCCTTTATTTCAGGCAAGCCACTGTGACGTCAGACGCCTTTACGCATACAGCTTTGCGATGCTTAGACAGTAATAACATAATTCATGTTTACATTTCTTTAATTTTCGACGCATTGTCGTTATTCGTGACGCATCAATGACCAATTGATTATATGGCAATGCAATGAAAAAAGCGTGTGGAAAACAGTGTTAATGACAGATTTGAGAAGCACATTTCTTCAATGTTGGCCGCATGGCATTCCTGTGCAGGTGACAATGGTAATTTTTCAAAACGACAAGGATATTTAAACACATGATTATTTGTTTGCTGTGCTCTATGGCCTCTGCTACAGACCTCATCGAAATGACACTTAGATATCTTAGGGTGTACATATCAAGTCTTCCCAAATGGTCTAGCGGATAGGAATCTGCCTTGTCACGCAGGGCGGCCCGGGTTCGATTCCCGTCATGGCAAATGTTTTTTGTAGAAAAATAAAATGAGTCCCAACGTGTGCAACAGAACAGTTCGAAATCTCGTTACATTTGCATCGTCATGAACATGACTTATATCAGGCTAGCTCATTTTTTCTTTGTTCATTTTAAGTGTAGAAACAATATTTCGTTTGTGACCATTTTTTTCTGCCGTTTTGACAACAGGCTCATTACTAAAGAACACACGGCTGTCTGCTGATTGACGCTTGACTGTAGATTTTCGCTTTGTGTCAAAAGAACTCCCTAACGCACACTTTTTCAAAGTAGGTGAATTCATCAGATCTGTTTGAAACATTGCATTTTATCCATGCACGACGACTACTTAGATACTCGCAGCACAGTTGCCTCATATAAATTGCCCATGAGCGCGGAGCTTGTCTTTGTCACTGTAGCAACTTTGCTCCATCAGCGGGAGAAGGCGGATCGACGCCCCTGTAAGCACATGTTTCTCTAATTCCTTTGTTTCAGGCAAGTCACTGTGACGTCAGACGCCTTTACGCATACAGCTTTGCGATGCTTAGACAGTAATAACATAATTCATGTTTACATTTCTTTAATTTTCGACGCATTGTCGTTATTCGTGACGCATCAATGACCAATTGATTATATGGCAATGCAATGAAAAAAGCGTGTGGAAAACAGTGTTAATGACAGATTTGAGAAGCACATTTCTTCAATGTTGGCCGCATGGCATTCCTGTGCAGGTGACAATGGTAATTTTTCAAAACGACAAGGATATTTAAACACATGATTATTTGTTTGCTGTGCTCTATGGCCTCTGCTACAGACCTCATCGAAATGACACTTAGATATCTTAGGGTGTACATATCAAGTCTTCCTAAATGGTCTAGCGGATAGGCATCTACTTTGTAAAGCAGGGCGGCCCGGGTTCGATTCCCGTCATGGCAAATGTTTTTTGTAGAAAAATAAAATGAGTCCCAACGTGTGCAACAGAACAGTTCGAAATCTCGTTACATTTGCATCGTCATGAACATGACTTATATCAGGCTAGCTAATTTTTTCTTTGTTCATTTTAAGTGTAGAAACAATATTTTGTTTGTGACCATTTTTTTCTGCCGTTTTGACAACAGGCTCATGACTAAAGAACACACGGCTGTCTGCTGATTGACGCTTGACTGTAGATTTTCGCTTTGTGTCAAAAGAACTTCCTAACGCACACTTTTTCAAAGTAGGTGAATTCATCAGATCTGTTTGAAACATTGCATTTTATCCATGCACGACGACTGCTTAGATACTCGCAGCACAGTTGCCCCATATACATTGCCCATGAGCGCGGAGCTTGTCTTTGTCACTGTAGCAACTTTGCTCCATCAGCGGGAGAAGGCGGTTCGACGCCCCTGTAAGCACATGTTTCTCTAATTCCTTTGTTTCAGGCAAGCCACTGTGACGTCAGACGCCTTTACGCATACAGCTTTGCGATGCTTAGACAGTAATAACATAATTCATGTTTACATTTCTTTAATTTTCGACGCATTGTCGTTATTCGTGACGCATCAATGACCAATTGATTATATGGCAATGCAATGAAAAAAGCGTGTGGAAAACAGTGTTAATGACAGATTTGAGAAGCACATTTCTTCAATGTTGGCCGCATGGCATTCCTGTGCAGGTGACAATGGTAATTTTTCAAAACGACAAGGATATTTAAACACATGATTATTTGTTTGCTGTGCTCTATGGCCTCTGCTACAGATCTCATCGAAATGACACTTAGATATCTTAGGGTGTACATATCAAGTTTACCAAATGGTCTAGCGGATAGGCATCTACCTTGTAACGCAGGGCGGCCCGGGTTCGATTCCCGTCATGGCAAATGTTTTTTGTAGAAAAATAAAATGAGTCCCAACGTGTGCAACAGAACAGTTCGAAATCTCGTTACATTTGCATCGTCATGAACATGACTTATATCAGGCTAGCTCATTTTTTCTTTGTTCATTTTAAGTGTAGAAACAATATTTCGTTTGTGAACATTTTTTTCTGCCGTTTTGACAACAGGCTCATGACCAAAGAACACACGGCTGTCTGCTGATTGACGCTTGACTGTAGATTTTCGCTTTGTGTCAAAAGAACTCCCTAACGCACACTTTTTCAAAGTAGGTGAATTCATCAGATCTGTTTGAAACATTGCATTTTATCCATGCACGACGACTACTTAGATACTCGCAGCACAGTTGCCTCATATGAATTGCCCATGAGCGCGGAGCTTGTCTTTGTCACTGTAGCAACTTTGCTCCATCAGCGGGAGAAGGCGGTTCGACGCCCCTGTAAGCACATGTTTCTCTAATTCCTTTGTTTCAGGCAAGCCACTGTGACGTCAGACGCCTTTACGCATACAGCTTTGCGATGCTTAGACAGTAATAACATAACTCATGTTTACATTTCTTTAATTTTCGACGCATTGTCGTTATTCGTGACGCATCAATGACCAATTGATTATATTTCAATGCAATGAAAAAAGCGTGTGGAAAACAGTGTTAATGACAGATTTGAGAAGCACATTTCTTCAATGTTGGCCGCATGGCATTCCTGTGCAGGTGACAATGGTAATTTTTCAAAACGACAAGGATATTTAAACACATGATTATTTGTTTGCTGTGCTCTATGGCCTCTGCTACAGACCTCATCGAAATGACACTTAGATATCTTAGGGTGTACATATCAAGTTTTCCCAAATGGTCTAGCGGATAGGCATCTACCTTGTAACGCAGGGCGGCCCGGGTTCGATTCCCGTCATGGCAAATGTTTTTTGTAGAAAAATAAAATGAGTCCCAACGTGTGCAACAGAACAGTTCGAAATCTCGTTACATTTGCATCGTCATGAACATGACTTATATCAGGCTAGCTCATTTTTTCTTTGTTCATTTTAAGTGTAGAAACAATATTTCGTTTGTGACCATTTTTTTCTGCCGTTTTGACAACAGGCTCATGACTAAAGAACACACGGCTGTCTGCTGATTGACGCTTGACTGTAGATTTTCGCTTTGTGTCAAAAGAACTTCCTAACGCACACTTTTTCAAAGTAGGTGAATTCATCAGATCTGTTTGAAACATTGCATTTTATCCATGCACGACGACTACTTAGATACTCGCAGCACAGTTGCCTCATATAAATTGCCCATGAGCGCGGAGCTTGTCTTTGTCACTGCAGCAACTTTGCTCCATCAGCGGGAGAAGGTGGTTCGACGCCACTGTAAGCACATGTTTCTCTAATTCCTTTGTTTCAGGCAAGCCACTGTGACGTCAGACGCCTTTACGCATAGAGCTTTGCGATGCTTAGACAGTAATAACATAATTCATGTTTACATTTCTTTAATTTTCGACGCATTGTCGTTATTCGTGACGCATCAATGACCAATTGATTATATGGCAATGCAATGAAAAAAGCGTGTGGAAAACAGTGTTAATGACAGATTTGAGAAGCACATTTCTTCAATGTTGGCCGCATGTCATTCCTGTGCAGGTGACAATGGTAATTTTTCAAAACGACAAGGATATTTAAACACATGATTATTTGTTTGCTGTGCTCTATGGCCTCTGCTACAGACCTCATCGAAATGACACTTAGATATCTTAGGGTGTACATATCAAGTCTTCCCAAATGGTCTAGCGGATAGGAATCTGCCTTGTCACGCAGGGCGGCCTGGGTTTGATTCCCGTCATGGCAAATGATTTTTGTAGAAAAATAAAATGAGTCCCAACGTGTGCAACAGAACAGTTCGAAATCTCGTTACATTTGCATCGTCATGAACATGACTTATATCAGGCTAGCTCATTTTTTCTTTGTTCATTTTAAGTGTAGAAACAATATTTCGTTTGTGACCATTTTTTTCTGCCGTTTTGACAACAGGCTCATTACTAAAGAACACACGGCTGTCTGCTGATTGACGCTTGACTGTAGATTTTCGCTTTGTGTCAAAAGAACTTCCTAACGCACACTTTTTCAAAGTAGGTGAATTCATCAGATCTGTTTGAAACATTGCATTTTATCCATGCACGACGACTGCTTAGATACTCGCAGCACAGTGGCCCCATATAAATTGCCCATGAGCGCGGAGCTTGTCTTTGTCACTGTAGCAACTTTGCTCCATCAGCGGGAGAAGGCGCTTCGACGCCCCTGTAAGCACATGTTTCTCTGATTCCTTTGTTTCAGGCAAGCCACTGTGACGTCAGACGCCTTTACGCATACAGCTTTGCGATGCTTAGACAGTAATAACATAATTCATGTTTACATTTCTTTAATTTTCGACGCATTGTCGTTATTCGTGACGCATCAATGACCAATTGATTATATGGCAATGCAATGAAAAAAGCGTGTGGAAAACAGTGTTAATGACAGATTTGAGAAGCACATTTCTTCAATGTTGGCCGCATGGCATTCCTGTGCAGGTGACAATGGTAATTTTTCAAAACGACAAGGATATTTAAACACATGATTATTTGTTTGCTGTGCTCTATGGCCTCTGCTACAGACCTCATCGAAATGACACTTAGATATCTTAGGGTATACATATCAAGTTTTCCCAAATGGTCTAGCGGATAGGCTTCTACCTTGTAACCCATGGCGGCCCGGGTTCGATTCCCGTCATGGCAAATGTTTTTTGTAGAAAAATAAAATGAGTCCCAACGTGTGCAACAGAACAGTTCGAAATCTCGTTACATTTGCATCGTCATGAACATGACTTATATCAGGCTAGCTCATTTTTTCTTTGTTCATTTTAAGTGTAGAAACAATATTTCGTTTGTGAACATTTTTTTCTGCCGTTTTGACAACAGGCTCATGACTAAAGAACACACGGCTGTCTGCTGATTGACGCTTGACTGTAGATTTTCGCTTTGTGTCAAAAGAACTCCCTAACGCACACTTTTTCAAAGTAGGTGAATTCATCAGATCTGTTTGAAACATTGCATTTTATCCATGCACGACGACTGCTTAGATACTCGCAGCACAGTTGCCTCATATAAATTGCCCATGAGCGCGGAGCTTGTCTTTGTCACTGTAGCAACTTTGCTCCATCAGCGGGAGAAGGCGGTTCGACGCCCCTGTAAGCACATGTTTCTCTAATTCCTTTGTTTCAGGCACGCCACTGTGACGTCAGACGCCTTTACGCATACAGCTTTGCGATGCTTAGACAGTAATAACATAATTCATGTTTACATTTCTTTAATTTTCGACGCATTGTCGTTATTCGTGACGCATCAATGACCAATTGATTATATGGCAATGCAATGAAAAAAGCGTGTGGAAAACAGTGTTAATGACAGATTTGAGAAGCACATTTCTTCAATGTTGGCCGCATGGCATTCCTGTGCAGGTGACAATGGTAATTTTTCAAAACGACAAGGATATTTAAACACATGATTATTTGTTTGCTGTGCTCTATGGCCTCTGCTACAGACCTCATCGAAATGACACTTAGATATCTTAGGGTGTACATATCAAGTCTTCCCAAATGGTCTAGCGGATAGGAATCTGCCTTGTCACGCAGGGCGGCCCGGGTTCGATTCCCGTCATGGCAAATGTTTTTTGTAGAAAAATAAAATGAGTCCCAACGTGTGCAACAGAACAGTTCGAAATCTCTTACATTTGCATCGTCATGAACATGACTTATATCAGGCTAGCTCATTTTTTCTTTGTTCATTTTAAGTGTAGAAACAATATTTCGTTTGTGACCATTTTTTTCTGCCGTTTTGACAACAGGCTCATTACTAAAGAACACACGGCTGTCTGCTGATTGACGCTTGACTGTAGATTTTCGCTTTGTGTCAAAAGAACTCCCTAACGCACACTTTTTCAAAGTAGGTGAATTCATCAGATCTGTTTGAAACATTGCATTTTATCCATGCACGACGACTACTTAGATACTCGCAGCACAGTTGCCTCATATAAATTGCCCATGAGCGCGGAGCTTGTCTTTGTCACTGTAGCAACTTTGCTCCATCAGCGGGAGAAGGCGGATCGACGCCCCTGTAAGCACATGTTTCTCTAATTCCTTTGTTTCAGGCAAGTCACTGTGACGTCAGACGCCTTTACGCATACAGCTTTGCGATGCTTAGACAGTAATAACATAATTCATGTTTACATTTCTTTAATTTTCGACGCATTGTCGTTATTCGTGACGCATCAATGACCAATTGATTATATGGCAATGCAATGAAAAAAGCGTGTGGAAAACAGTGTTAATGACAGATTTGAGAAGCACATTTCTTCAATGTTGGCCGCATGGCATTCCTGTGCAGGTGACAATGGTAATTTTTCAAAACGACAAGGATATTTAAACACATGATTATTTGTTTGCTGTGCTCTATGGCCTCTGCTACAGACCTCATCGAAATGACACTTAGATATCTTAGGGTGTACATATCAAGTCTTCCTAAATGGTCTAGCGGATAGGCATCTACCTTGTAAAGCAGGGCGGCCCGGGTTCGATTCCCGTCATGGCAAATGTTTTTTGTAGAAAAATAAAATGAGTCCCAACGTGTGCAACAGAACAGTTCGAAATCTCGTTACATTTGCATCGTCATGAACATGACTTATATCAGGCTAGCTAATTTTTTCTTTGTTCATTTTAAGTGTAGAAACAATATTTTGTTTGTGACCATTTTTTTCTGCCGTTTTGACAACAGGCTCATGACTAAAGAACACACGGCTGTCTGCTGATTGACGCTTGACTGTAGATTTTCGCTTTGTGTCAAAAGAACTTCCTAACGCACACTTTTTCAAAGTAGGTGAATTCATCAGATCTGTTTGAAACATTGCATTTTATCCATGCACGACGACTGCTTAGATACTCGCAGCACAGTTGCCCCATATACATTGCCCATGAGCGCGGAGCTTGTCTTTGTCACTGTAGCAACTTTGCTCCATCAGCGGGAGAAGGCGGTTCGACGCCCCTGTAAGCACATGTTTCTCTAATTCCTTTGTTTCAGGCAAGCCACTGTGACGTCAGACGCCTTTACGCATACAGCTTTGCGATGCTTAGACAGTAATAACATAATTCATGTTTACATTTCTTTAATTTTCGACGCATTGTCGTTATTCGTGACGCATCAATGACCAATTGATTATATGGCAATGCAATGAAAAAAGCGTGTGGAAAACAGTGTTAATGACAGATTTGAGAAGCACATTTCTTCAATGTTGGCCGCATGGCATTCCTGTGCAGGTGACAATGGTAATTTTTCAAAACGACAAGGATATTTAAACACATGATTATTTGTTTGCTGTGTTCTATGGCCTCTGCTACAGACCTCATCGAAATGACACTTAGATATCTTAGGGTGTACATATCAAGTCTTCCCAAATGGTCTAGCGGATAGGCATCTACCTTGTAACGCAGGGCGGCCCGGGTTCGATTCCCGTCATGGCAAACGTTTTTTGTAGAAAAATAAAATGAGTCCCA
This sequence comes from Argentina silus, assembly GCF_951799395.1. Taxonomy (NCBI): domain Eukaryota; kingdom Metazoa; phylum Chordata; class Actinopteri; order Argentiniformes; family Argentinidae; genus Argentina; species Argentina silus. The sequence continues at coordinate 26,607 of NW_028153087.1, read as the reverse complement.
ACGTGTGCAACAGAACAGTTCGAAATCTCATTACATTTGCATCGTCATGAACATGACTTATATCAGGCTAGCTCATTTTTTCTTTGTTCATTTTAAGTGTAGAAACAATATTTTGTTTGTGAACATTTTTTTCTGCCGTTTTGACAACAGGCTCATGACTAAAGAACACACGGCTGTCTGCTGATTGACGCTTGACTGTAGATTTTACGCTTTGTGTCAAAAGAACTTCCTAACGCACACTTTTTCAAAGTAGGTGAATTCATCAGATCTGTTTGAAACATTGCATTTTATCCATGCACGACGACTGCTTAGATACTCGCAGCACAGTTGCCCCATATAAATTGCCCATGAGCGCGGAGCTTGTCTTTGTCACTGTAGCAACTTTGCTCCATCAGCGGGAGAAGGCGGTTCGACGCCCCTGTAAGCACATGTTTCTCTAATTCCTTTGTTTCAGGCAAGCCACTGTGACGTCAGACGCCTTTACGCATACAGCTTTGCGATGCTTAGACAGTAATAACATAATTAATGTTTACATTTCTTTAATTTTCGACGCATTGTCGTTATTCATGACGCATCAATGACCAATTGATTATATGGCAATGCAATGAAAAAAGCGTGTGGAAAACAGTGTTAATGACAGATTTGAGAAGCACATTTCTTCAATGTTGGCCGCATGGCATTCCTGTGCAGGTGACAATGGTAATTTTTCAAAACGACAAGGATATTTAAACACATGATTATTTGTTTGCTGTGCTCTATGGCCTCTGCTACAGATCTCATCGAAATGACACTTAGATATCTTAGGGTGTACATATCAAGTTTTCCCAAATGGTCTAGCGGATAGGCATCTACCTTGTAACGCAGGGCGGCCCGGGTTCGATTCCCGTCATGGCAAATGTTTTTTGTAGAAAAATAAAATGAGTCCCAACGTGTGCAACAGAACAGTTCGAAATCTCGTTACATTTGCATCGTCATGAACATGACTTATATCAGGCTAGCTCATTTTTTCTTTGTTCATTTTAAGTGTAGAAACAATATTTCGTTTGTGACCATTTTTTTCTGCCGTTTTGACAACAGGCTCATGACTAAAGAACACACGGCTGTCTGGTGATTGACGCTTGACTGTAGATTTTCGCTTTGTGTCAAAAGAACTCCCTAACGCACACTTTTTCAAAGTAGGTGAATTCATCAGATCTGTTTGAAACATTGCATTTTATCCATGCACGACGACTACTTAGATACTCGCAGCACAGTTGCCTCATATAAATTGCCCATGAGCGCGGAGCTTGTCTTTGTCACTGCAGCAACTTTGCTCCATCAGCGGGAGAAGGTGGTTCGACGCCACTGTAAGCACATGTTTCTCTAATTCCTTTGTTTCAGGCAAGCCACTGTGACGTCAGACGCCTTTACGCATACAGCTTTGCGATGCTTAGACAGTAATAACATAATTCATGTTTACATTTCTTTAATTTTCGACGCATTGTCGTTATTCGTGACGCATCAATGACCAATTGATTATATGGCAATGCAATGAAAAAAGCGTGTGGAAAACAGTGTTAATGACAGATTTGAGAAGCACATTTCTTCAATGTTGGCCGCATGGCATTCCTGTGCAGGTGACAATGGTAATTTTTCAAAACGACAAGGATATTTAAACACATGATTATTTGTTTGCTGTGCTCTATGGCCTCTGCTACAGACCTCATCGAAATGACACTTAGATATCTTAGGGTGTACATATCAAGTCTTCCCAAATGGTCTAGCGGATAGGAATCTGCCTTGTCACGCAGGGCGGCCTGGGTTTGATTCCCATCATGGCAAATGATTTTTGTCGAAAAATAAAATGAGTCCCAACGTGTGCAACAGAACAGTTCGAAATCTCGTTACATTTGCATCGTCATGAACATGACTTATATCAGGCTAGCTCATTTTTTCTTTGTTCATTTTAAGTGTAGAAACAATATTTCGTTTGTGACCATTTTTTTCTGCCGTTTTGACAACAGGCTCATTACTAAAGAACACACGGCTGTCTGCTGATTGACGCTTGACTGTAGATTTTCGCTTTGTGTCAAAAGAACTTCCTAACGCACACTTTTTCAAAGTAGGTGAATTCATCAGATCTGTTTGAAACATTGCATTTTATCCATGCACGACGACTGCTTAGATACTCGCAGCACAGTTGCCCCATATAAATTGCCCATGAGCGCGGAGCTTGTCTTTGTCACTGTAGCAACTTTGCTCCATCAGCGGGAGAAGGCGCTTCGACGCCCCTGTAAGCACATGTTTCTCTGATTCCTTTGTTTCAGGCAAGCCACTGTGACGTCAGACGCCTTTACGCATACAGCTTTGCGATGCTTAGACAGTAATAACATAATTCATGTTTACATTTCTTTAATTTTCGACGCATTGTCGTTATTCGTGACGCATCAATGACCAATTGATTATATGGCAATGCAATGAAAAAAGCATGTGGAAAACAGTGTTAATGACAGATTTGAGAAGCACATTTCTTCAATGTTGGCCGCATGGCATTCCTGTGCAGGTGACAATGGTAATTTTTCAAAACGACAAGGATATTTCAACACATGATTATTTGTTTGCTGTGCTCTATGGCCTCTGCTACAGACCTCATCGAAATGACACTTAGATATCTTAGGGTGTACATATCAAGTCTTCCCAAATGGTCTAGCGGATAGGCATCTACCTTGTAACGCAGGGCGGCCCGGGTTTGATTCCCGTCATGGCAAATGTTTTTTGTAGAAAAATAAAATGAGTCCCAACGTGTGCAACAGAACAGTTCGAAATCTCGTTACATTTGCATCGTCATGAACATGACTTATATCAGGCTAGCTCATTTTTTCTTTGTTCATTTTAAGTGTAGAAACAATATTTCGTTTGTGACCATTTTTTTCTGCCGTTTTGACAACAGGCTCATGACTAAAGAACACACGGCTGTCTGCTGATTGACGCTTGACTGTAGATTTTCGCTTTGTGTCAAAAGAACTTCCTAACGCACACTTTTTCAAAGTAGGTGAATTCATCAGATCTGTTTGAAACATTGCATTTTATCCATACACGACGACTGCTTAGATACTCGCAGCACAGTTGCCCCATATACATTGCCCATGAGCGCGGAGCTTGTCTTTGTCACTGTAGCAACTTTGCTCCATCAGCGGGAGAAGGCGCTTCGACGCGCCTGTAAGCACATGTTTCTCTGATTCCTTTGTTTCAGGCAAGCCACTGTGACGTCAGACTCCTTTACGCATACAGCTTTGCGATGCTTAGACAGTAATAACATAATTCATGTTTACATTTCTTTAATTTTCGACGCATTGTCGTTATTCGTGACGCATCAATGACCAATTGATTATATGGCAATGCAATGAAAAAAGCGTGTGGAAAACAGTGTTAATGACAGATTTGAGAAGCACATTTCTTCAATGTTGGCCGCATGGCATTCCTGTGCAGGTGACAATGGTAATTTTTCAAAACGACAAGGATATTTAAACACATGATTATTTGTTTGCTGTGCTCTATGGCTTCTGCTACAGACCTCATCGAAATGACACTTAGATATCTTAGGGTGTACATATCAAGTCTTCCCAAATGGTCTAGCGGATAGGCATCTACCTTGTAACGCAGGGCGGCCCGGGTTTGATTCTCGTCATGGCAAATGTTTTTTGTAGAAAAATAAAATGAGTCCCAACGTGTGCAACAGAACAGTTCGAAATCTCGTTACATTTGCATCGTCATGAACATGACTTATATCAGGCTAGCTCATTTTTTCTTTGTTCATTTTAAGTGTAGAAACAATATTTCGTTTGTGAACATTTTTTTCTGCCGTTTTGACAACAGGCTCATTACTAAAGAACACACGGCTGTCTGCTGATTGACGCTTGACTGTAGATTTTCGCTTTGTGTCAAAAGAACTCCCTAACGCACACTTTTTCAAAGTAGGTGAATTCATCAGATCTGTTTGAAACATTGCATTTTATCCATGCACGACGACTACTTAGATACTCGCAGCACAGTTGCCTCATATAAATTGCCCATGAGCGCGGAGCTTGTCTTTGTCACTGTAGCAACTTTGCTCCATCAGCGGGAGAAGGCGGATCGACGCCCCTGTAAGCACATGTTTCTCTAATTCCTTTGTTTCAGGCACGCCACTGTGACGTCAGACGCCTTTACGCATACAGCTTTGCGATGCTTAGACAGTAATAACATAATTCATGTTTACATTTCTTTAATTTTCGACGCATTGTCGTTATTCGTGACGCATCAATGACCAATTGATTATATGGCAATGCAATGAAAAAAGCGTGTGGAAAACAGTGTTAATGACAGATTTGAGAAGCACATTTCTTCAATGTTGGCCGCATGGCATTCCTGTGCAGGTGACAATGGTAATTTTTCAAAACGACAAGGATATTTAAACACATGATTATTTGTTTGCTGTGCTCTATGGCCTCTGCTACAGACCTCATCGAAATGACACTTAGATATCTTAGGGTGTACATATCAAGTTTTCCCAAATGGTCTAGCGGATAGGCATCTACCTTGTAACGCAGGGCGGCCCGGGTTCGATTCCCGTCATGGCAAGTGTTTTTTGTAGAAAAATAAAATGAGTCCCAACGTGTGCAACAGAACAGTTCGAAATCTTGTTACATTTGCATCGTCATGAACATGACTTATATCAGGCTAGCTCATTTTTTCTTTGTTCATTTTAAGTGTAGAAACAATATTTCGTTTGTGACCATTTTTTTCTGCCGTTTTGACAACAGGCTCATGACTAAAGAACACACGGCTGTCTGCTGATTGACGCTTGACTGTAGATTTTCGCTTTGTGTCAAAAGAACTTCCTAATGCACACTTTTTCAAAGTAGGTGAATTCATCAGATCTGTTTGAAACATTGCATTTTATCCATGCACGACGACTGCTTAGATACTCGCAGCACAGTTGCCCCATATACATTGCCCATGAGCGCGGAGCTTGTCTTTGTCACTGTAGCAACTTTGCTCCATCAGTGGGAGAAGGCGCTTCGACGCCCCTGTAAGCACATGTTTCTCTGATTCCTTTGTTTCAGGCAAGCCACTGTGACGTCAGACGCCTTTACGCATACAGCTTTGCGATGCTTAGACAGTAATAACATAATTCATGTTTACATTTCTTTAATTTTCGACGCATTGTCGTTATTCGTGACGCATCAATGACCAATTGATTATATGGCAATGCAATGAAAAAAGCGTGTGGAAAACAGTGTTAATGACAGATTTGAGAAGCACATTTCTTCAATGTTGGCCGCATGGCATTCCTGTGCAGGTGACAATGGTAATTTTTCAAAACGACAAGGATATTTAAACACATGATTATTTGTTTGCTGTGCTCTATGGCCTCTGCTACAGACCTCATCGAAATGACACTTAGATATCTTAGGGTGTACATATCAAGTTTTCCCAAATGGTCTAGCGGATAGGCATCTACCTTGTAACGCAGGGCGGCCCGGGTTCGATTCCCGTCATGGCAAGTGTTTTTTGTAGAAAAATAAAATGAGTCCCAACGTGTGCAACAGAACAGTTCGAAATCTCGTTACATTTGCATTGTCATGAACATGACTTATATCAGGCTAGCTCATTTTTTCTTTGTTCATTTTAAGTGTAGAAACAATATTTCGTTTGTGAACATTTTTTTCTGCCGTTTTGACAACAGGCTCATTACTAAAGAACACACGGCTGTCTGCTGATTGACGCTTGACTGTCGATTTTCGCTTTGTGTCAAAAGAACTTCCTAACGCACACTTTTTCAAAGTAGGTGAATTCATCAGAACTGTTTGAAACGTTGCATTTTATCCATGCACGACGACTACTTAGATACTCGCAGCACAGTTGCCTCATATAAATTGCCCATGAGCGCGGAGCTTGTCTTTGTCACTGTAGCAACTTTGCTCCATCAGCGGGAGAAGGCGGTTCGACGCCCCTGTCAGCACATGTTTCTCTCATTCCTTTGTTTCTGGCAAGCCACTGTGACGTCAGACGCCTTTACGCATACAGCTTTGCGATGCTTAGACAGTAATAACATAATTCATGTTTACATTTCTTTAATTTTCGACGCATTGTCGTGACGCATCAATGACCAATTGATTATATGGCAATGCAATGAAAAAAGCGTGTGGAAAACAGTGTTAATGACAGATTTGAGAAGCACATTTCTTCAATGTTGGCCGCATGGCATTCCTGTGCAGGTGACAATGGTAATTTTTCAAAACGACAAGGATATTTAAACACATGATTATTTGTTTGCTGTGCTCTATGGCCTCTGCTACAGACCTCATCGAAATGACACTTAGATATCTTAGGGTATACATATCAAGTTTTCCCAAATGGTCTAGCGGATAGGCATCTACCTTGTAACGCAGGGCGGCCCGGGTTCGATTCCCGTCATGGCAAATGTTTTTTGTAGAAAAATAAAATGAGTCCCCACGTGTGCAACAGAACAGTTCGAAATCTCGTTACATTTGCATCGTCATGAACATGACTTATATCAGGCTAGCTCATTTTTTCTTTGTTCATTTTAAGTGTAGAAACAATATTTCGTTTGTGAACATTTTTTTCTGCCGTTTTGACAACAGGCTCATGACTAAAGAACACACGGCTGTCTGCTGATTGACGCTTGACTGTAGATTTTCGCTTTGTGTCAAAAGAACTTCCTAACGCACACTTTTTCAAAGTAGGTGAATTCATCAGATCTGTTTGAAACATTGCATTTTATCCATGCACGACGACTACTTAGATACTCGAAGCACAGTTGCCTCATATAAATTGCCCATGAGCGCGGAGCTTGTCTTTGTCACTGTAGCAACTTTGCTCCATCAGCGGGAGAAGGCGGTTCGACGCCCCTGTAAGCACATGTTTCTCTGATTCCTTTGTTTCAGGCAAGCCACTGTGACGTCAGACGCCTTTACGCATACAGCTTTGCGATGCTTAGACAGTAATAACATAATTCATGTTTACATTTCTTTAATTTTCGACGCATTGTCGTTATTCGTGACGCATCAATGACCAATTGATTATATGGCAATGCAATGAAAAAAGCGTGTGGAAAACAGTGTTAATGACAGATTTGAGAAGCACATTTCTTCAATGTTGGCCGCATGGCATTCCTGTGCAGGTGACAATGGTAATTTTTCAAAACGACAAGGATATTTAAACACATGATTATTTGTTTGCTGTGCTCTATGGCCTCTGCTACAGACCTCATCGAAATGACACTTAGATATCTTAGGGTGTACATATCAAGTTTTCCCAAATGGTCTAGCGGATAGGCATCTACCTTGTAACGCAGGGCGGCCCGGGTTCGATTCCCGTCATGGCAAATGTTTTTTGTAGAAAAATAAAATGAGTCCCCACGTGTGCAACAGAACAGTTCGAAATCTCGTTACATTTGCATCGTCATGAACATGACTTATATCAGGCTAGCTCATGTTTTCTTTGTTCATTTTAAGTGTAGAAACAATATTTCGTTTGTGAACATTTTTTTCTGCCGTTTTGACAACAGGCTCATGACTAAAGAACACATGGCTGTCTGCTGATTGACGCTTGACTGTAGATTTTCGCGTTGTGTCAAAAGAACTTCCTAACGCACACTTTTTCAAAGTAGGTGAATTCATCAGATCTGTTTGAAACATTGCATTTTATCCATGCACGACGACTACTTAGATACTCGAAGCACAGTTGCCTCATATAAATTGCCCATGAGCGCTGAGCTTGTCTTTGTCACTGTAGCAACTTTGCTCCATCAGCGGGAGAAGGCGCTTCGACGCCCCTGTAAGCACATGTTTCTCTAATTCCTTTGTTTCAGGCAAGCCACTGTGACGTCAGACGCCTTTACGCATACAGCTTTGCGATGCTTAGACAGTAATAACATAATTCATGTTTACATTTCTTTAATTTTCGACGCATTGTCGTTATTCGTGACGCATCAATGACCAATTGATTATATGGCAATGCAATGAAAAAAGCGTGTGGAAAACAGTGTTAATGACAGATTTGAGAAGCACATTTCTTCAATGTTGGCCGCATGGCATTCCTGTGCAGGTGACAATGGTAATTTTTCAAAACGACAAGGATATTTAAACACATGATTATTTGTTTGCTGTGCTCTATGGCCTCTGCTACAGACCTCATCGAAATGACACTTAGATATCTTAGGGTGTACATATCAAGTCTTCCCAAATGGTCTAGCGGATAGGCATCTACCTTGTAACGCAGGGCGTCCCGGGTTCGATTCCCGTCATGGCAAATGTTTTTTGTAGAAAAATAAAATGAGTCCCAACGTGTGCAACAGAACAGTTCGAAATCTCGTTACATTTGCATCGTCATGAACATGACTTATATCAGGCTAGCTAATTTTTTCTTTGTTCATTTTAAGTGTAGAAACAATATTTCGTTTGTGAAAATTTTTTTCTGCCGTTTTGACAACAGGCTCATGACTAAAGAACACACGGCTGTCTGCTGATTGACGCTTGACTGTAGATTTTCGCTTTGTGTCAAAAGAACTCCCTAACGCACACTTTTTCAAAGTAGGTGAATTCATCAGATCTGTTTGAAACATTGCATTTTATCCATGCACGACGACTACTTAGATACTCGCAGCACAGTTGCCCCATATAAATTGCCCATGAGCGCGGAGCTTGTCTTTGTCACTGTAGCAACTTTGCTCCATCAGGGGAACAAGCCGGTTCGACGGCCCTGTAAGCACATGTTTCTCTAATTCCTTTGTTTCAGGCAAGCCACAGTGACGTCAGACGCCTTTGCGCATACAGCTTTGCGATGCTTAGACAGTAATAACATAATTCATGTTTACATTTCTTTAATTTTCGACGCATTGTCGTTATTCGTGACGCATCAATGACCAATTGATTATATGGCAATGCAATGAAAAAAGCGTGTGGAAAACAGTGTTAATGACAGATTTGAGAAGCACATTTCTTCAATGTTGGCCGCATGGCATTCCTGTGCAGGTGACAATGGTAATTTTTCAAAACGACAAGGATATTTAAACACATGATTATTTGTTTGCTGTGCTCTATGGCCTCTGCTACAGACCTCATCGAAATGACACTTAGATATCTTAGGGTGTACATATCAAGTTTTCCCAAATGGTCTAGCGGATAGGCATCTACCTTGTAACGCAGGGCGGCCCGGGTTCGATTCCCGTCATGGCAAATGTTTTTTGTAGATTAATAAAATGAGTACCAACGTGTGCAACAGAACAGTTCGAAATCTCGTTACATTTGCATCGTCATGAACATGACTTATATCAGGCTAGCTCATTTTTTCTTTGTTCATTTTAAGTGTAGAAACAATATTTCGTTTGTGACCATTTTTTTCTGCCGTTTTGACAACAGGCTCATGACTAAAGAACACACGGCTGTCTGCTGATTGACGCTTGACTGTAGATTTTCGCTTTGTGTCAAAAGAACTCCCTAACGCACACTTTTTCAAAGTAGGTGAATTCATCAGATCTGTTTGAAACATTGCATTTTATCCATGCACGACGACTACTTAGATACTCGCAGCACAGTTGCCTCATATAAATTGCCCATGAGCGCGGAGCTTGTCTTTGTCACTGCAGCAACTTTGCTCCATCAGCGGGAGAAGGTGGTTCGACGCCACTGTAAGCACATGTTTCTCTAATTCCTTTGTTTCAGGCAAGCCACTGTGACGTCAGACGCCTTTACGCATACAGCTTTGCGATGCTTAGACAGTAATAACATAATTCATGTTTACATTTCTTTAATTTTCGACGCATTGTCGTTATTCGTGACGCATCAATGACCAATTGATTATATGGCAATGCAATGAAAAAAGCGTGTGGAAAACAGTGTTAATGACAGATTTGAGAAGCACATTTCTTCAATGTTGGCCGCATGGCATTCCTGTGCAGGTGACAATGGTAATTTTTCAAAACGACAAGGATATTTAAACACATGATTATTTGTTTGCTGTGCTCTATGGCCTCTGCTACAGACCTCATCGAAATGACACTTAGATATCTTAGGGTGTACATATCAAGTCTTCCCAAATGGTCTAGCGGATAGGAATCTGCCTTGTCACGCAGGGCGGCCTGGGTTTGATTCCCGTCATGGCAAATGATTTTTGTAGAAAAATAAAATGAGTCCCAACGTGTGCAACAGAACAGTTCGAAATCTCGTTACATTTGCATCGTCATGAACATGACTTATATCAGGCTAGCTCATTTTTTCTTTGTTCATTTTAAGTGTAGAAACAATATTTCGTTTGTGACCATTTTTTTCTGCCGTTTTGACAACAGGCTCATGACTAAAGAACACACGGCTGTCTGCTGATTGACGCTTGACTGTAGATTTTCGCTTTGTGTCAAAAGAACTCCCTAACGCACACTTTTTCAAAGTAGGTGAATTCATCAGATCTGTTTGAAACATTGCATTTTATCCATGCACGACGACTACTTAGATACTCGCAGCACAGTTGCCTCATATAAATTGCCCATGAGCGCGGAGCTTGTCTTTGTCACTGCAGCAACTTTGCTCCATCAGCGGGAGAAGGTGGTTCGACGCCACTGTAAGCACATGTTTCTCTAATTCCTTTGTTTCAGGCAAGCCACTGTGACGTCAGACGCCTTTACGCATACAGCTTTGCGATGCTTAGACAGTAATAACATAATTCATGTTTACATTTCTTTAATTTTCGACGCATTGTCGTTATTCGTGACGCATCAATGACCAATTGATTATATGGCAATGCAATGAAAAAAGCGTGTGGAAAACAGTGTTAATGACAGATTTGAGAAGCACATTTCTTCAATGTTGGCCGCATGGCATTCCTGTGCAGGTGACAATGGTAATTTTTCAAAACGACAAGGATATTTAAACACATGATTATTTGTTTGCTGTGCTCTATGGCCTCTGCTACAGACCTCATCGAAATGACACTTAGATATCTTAGGGTGTACATATCAAGTCTTCCCAAATGGTCTAGCGGATAGGAATCTGCCTTGTCACGCAGGGCGGCCTGGGTTTGATTCCCGTCATGGCAAATGATTTTTGTAGAAAAATAAAATGAGTCCCAACGTGTGCAACAGAACAGTTCGAAATCTCGTTACATTTGCATCGTCATGAACATGACTTATATCAGGCTAGCTCATTTTTTCTTTGTTCATTTTAAGTGTAGAAACAATATTTCGTTTGTGACCATTTTTTTCTGCCGTTTTGACAACAGGCTCATGACTAAAGAACACACGGCTGTCTGCTGATTGACGCTTGACTGTAGATTTTCGCTTTGTGTCAAAAGAACTCCCTAACGCACACTTTTTCAAAGTAGGTGAATTCATCAGATCTGTTTGAAACATTGCATTTTATCCATGCACGACGACTACTTAGATACTCGCAGCACAGTTGCCCCATATAAATTGCCCATGAGCGCGGAGCTTGTCTTTGTCACTGTAGCAACTTTGCTCCATCAGGGGGACAAGCCGGTTCGACGGCCCTGTAAGCACATGTTTCTCTAATTCCTTTGTTTCAGGCAAGCCACAGTGACGTCAGACGCCTTTGCGCATACAGCTTTGCGATGCTTAGACAGTAATAACATAATTCATGTTTACATTTCTTTAATTTTCGACGCATTGTCGTTATTCGTGACGCATCAATGACCAATTGATTATATGGCAATGCAATGAAAAAAGCGTGTGGAAAACAGTGTTAATGACAGATTTGAGAAGCACATTTCTTCAATGTTGGCCGCATGGCATTCCTGTGTAGGTGACAATGGTAATTTTTCAAAACGACAAGGATATTTAAACACATGATTATTTGTTTGCTGTGCTCTATGGCCTCTGCTACAGACCTCATCGAAATGACACTTAGATATCTTAGGGTGTACATATCAAGTTTTCCCAAATGGTCTAGCGGATAGGCATCTACCTTGTAACGCAGGGCGGCCCGGGTTCGATTCCCGTCATGGCAAATGTTTTTTGTAGAAAAATAAAATGAGTCCCAACGTGTGCAACAGAACAGTTCGAAATCTCGTTACATTTGCATCGTCATGAACATGACTTATATCAGGCTAGCTCATTTTTTCTTTGTTCATTTTAAGTGTAGAAACAATATTTCGTTTGTGACCATTTTTTTCTGCCGTTTTGACAACAGGCTCATGACTAAAGAACACACGGCTGTCTGCTGATTGACGCTTGACTGTAGATTTTCGCTTTGTGTCAAAAGAACTCCCTAACGCACACTTTTTCAAAGTAGGTGAATTCATCAGATCTGTTTGAAACATTGCATTTTATCCATGCACGACGACTACTTAGATACTCGCAGCACAGTTGCCTCATATAAATTGCCCATGAGCGCGGAGCTTGTCTTTGTCACTGCAGCAACTTTGCTCCATCAGCGGGAGAAGGTGGTTCGACGCCACTGTAAGCACATGTTTCTCTAATTCCTTTGTTTCAGGCAAGCCACTGTGACGTCAGACGCCTTTACGCATACAGCTTTCCGATGCTTAGACAGTAATAACATAATTCATGTTTACATTTCTTTAATTTTCGACGCATTGTCGTTATTCGTGACGCATCAATGACCAATTGATTATATGGCAATGCAATGAAAAAAGCGTGTGGAAAACAGTGTTAATGACAGATTTGAGAAGCACATTTCTTCAATGTTGGCCGCATGGCATTCCTGTGCAGGTGACAATAGTAATTTTTCAAAACGACAAGGATATTTAAACACATGATTATTTGTTTGCTGTGCTCTATGGCCTCTGCTACAGACCTCATCGAAATGACACTTAGATATCTTAGGGTGTACATATCAAGTCTTCCCAAATGGTCTAGCGGATAGGAATCTGCCTTGTCACGCAGGGCGGCCTGGGTTTGATTCCCGTCATGGCAAATGATTTTTGTAGAAAAATAAAATGAGTCCCAACGTGTGCAACAGAACAGTTCGAAATCTCGTTACATTTGCATCGTCATGAACATGACTTATATCAGGCTAGCTCATTTTTTCTTTGTTCATTTTAAGTGTAGAAACAATATTTCGTTTGTGACCATTTTTTTCTGCCGTTTTGACAACAGGCTCATGACTAAAGAACACACGGCTGTCTGCTGATTGACGCTTGACTGTAGATTTTCACTTTGTGTCAAATGAACTTCCTAACGCACACTTTTTCAAAGTAGGTGAATTCATCAGATCTGTTTGAAACATTGCATTTTATCCATGCACGATGACTGCTTAGATACTCGCAGCACAGTTACCCCATATACATTGCCCATGAGCGCGGAGCTTGTCTTTGTCACTGTAGCAACTTTGCTCCATCAGTGGGAGAAGGCGGTTCGGCGCCCCTGTATGGACATGTTTCTCTGATTCCTTTGTTTCAGGCAAGCCACTGTGACGTCAGACGCCTTTACGCATACAGCTTTGCGATGCTTAGACAGTAATAACATAATTCATGTTTACATTTCTTTAATTTTCGACGCATTGTCGTTATTCGTGACGCATCAATGACCAATTGATTATATGGCAATGCAATGAAAAAAGCGTGTGGAAAACAGTGTTAATGACAGATTTGAGAAGCACATTTCTTCAATGTTGGCCGCATGGCATTCCTGTGCAGGTGACAATGGTAATTTTTCAAAACGACAAGGATATTTAAACACATGATTATTTGTTTGCTGTGCTCTATGGCCTCTGCTACAGACCTCATCGAAATGACACTTAGATATCTTAGGGTGTACATATCAAGTTTTCCCAAATGGTCTAGCGGATAGGCATCTACCTTGTAACGCAGGGCGGCCCGGGTTCGATTCCCGTCATGGCAAATGTTTTTTGTAGAAAAATAAAATGAGTCCCAACGTGTGCAACAGAACAGTTCGAAATCTCGTTACATTTGCATCGTCATGAACATGACTTATATAAGGCTAGCTCATTTTTTCTTTGTTCATTTTAAGTGTAGAAACAATATTTCGTTTGTGACCATTTTTTTCTGCCGTTTTGACAACAGGCTCATGACTAAAGAACACACGGCTGTCTGCTGATTGACGCTTGACTGTAGGTTTTCGCTTTGTGTCAAAAGAACTCCCTAACGCACACTTTTTCAAAGTAGGTGAATTCATCAGATCTGTTTGAAACATTGCATTTTATCCATGCACGACGACTACTTAGATACTCGCAGCACAGTTGCCTCATATAAATTGCCCATGAGCGCGGAGCTTGTCTTCGTCACTGTAGCAACTTTGCTCCATCAGCGGGAGAAGGCGGTTCGACGCCCCTGTAAGCACATGTTTCTCTAATTCCTTTGTTTCAGGCAAGCCACTGTGACGTCAGACGCCTTTACGCATACAGCTTTGCGATGCTTCGACAGTAATAACATAATTCATGTTTACATTTCTTTAATTTTCGACGCATTGTCGTTATTCGTGACGCATCAATGACCAATTGATTATATGGCAATGCAATGAAAAAAGCGTGTGGAAAACAGTGTTAATGACAGATTTGAGAAGCACATTTCTTCAATGTTGGCCGCATGGCATTCCTGTGCAGGTGACAATGGTAATTTTTCAAAACGACAAGGATATTTAAACACATGATTATTTGTTTGCTGTGCTCTATGGCCTCTGCTACAGACCTCATCGAAATGACACTTAGATATCTTAGGGTGTACATATCAAGTCTTCCCAAATGGTCTAGCGGATAGGAATCTGCCTTGTCACGCAGGGCGGCCCGGGTTCGATTCCCGTCATGGCAAATGATTTTTGTAGAAAAATAAAATGAGTCCCAACGTGTGCAACAGAACAGTTCGAAATCTCGTTACATTTGCATCGTCATGAACATGACTTATATCAGGCTAGCTAATTTTTTCTTTGTTCATTTTAAGTGTAGAAACAATATTTCGTTTGTGAACATTTTTTTCTGCCGTTTTGACAACAGGCTCATTACTAAAGAACACACGGCTGTCTGCTGATTGACGCTTGACTGTAGATTTTCGCTTTGTGTCAAAAGAACTCCCTAACGCACACTTTTTCAAAGTAGGTGAATTCATCAGATCTGTTTGAAACATTGCATTTTATCCATGCACGACGACTACTTAGATACTCGCAGCACAGTTGCCTCATATAAATTGCCCATGAGCGCGGAGCTTGTCTTCGTCACTGTAGCAACTTTGCTCCATCAGCGGGAGAAGGCGGTTCGACGCCCCTGTAAGCACATGTTTCTCTAATTCCTTTGTTTCAGGCAAGCCACTGTGACGTCAGACGCCTTTACGCATACAGCTTTGCGATGCTTCGACAGTAATAACATAATTCATGTTTACATTTCTTTAATTTTCGACGCATTGTCGTTATTCGTGACGCATCAATGACCAATTGATTATATGGCAATGCAATGAAAAAAGCGTGTGGAAAACAGTGTTAATGACAGATTTGAGAAGCACATTTCTTCAATGTTGGCCGCATGGCATTCCTGTGCAGGTGACAATGGTAATTTTTCAAAACGACAAGGATATTTAAACACATGATTATTTGTTTGCTGTGCTCTATGGCCTCTGCTACAGACCTCATCGAAATGACACTTAGATATCTTAGGGTGTACATATCAAGTCTTCCCAAATGGTCTAGCGGATAGGAATCTGCCTTGTCACGCAGGGCGGCCCGGGTTCGATTCCCGTCATGGCAAATGATTTTTGTAGAAAAATAAAATGAGTCCCAACGTGTGCAACAGAACAGTTCGAAATCTCGTTACATTTGCATCGTCATGAACATGACTTATATCAGGCTAGCTAATTTTTTCTTTGTTCATTTTAAGTGTAGAAACAATATTTCGTTTGTGAACATTTTTTTCTGCCGTTTTGACAACAGGCTCATTACTAAAGAACACACGGCTGTCTGCTGATTGACGCTTGACTGTAGATTTTCGCTTTGTGTCAAAAGAACTCCCTAACGCACACTTTTTCAAAGTAGGTGAATTCATCAGATCTGTTTGAAACATTGCATTTTATCCATGCACGACGACTACTTAGATACTCGCAGCACAGTTGCCTCATATAAATTGCCCATGAGCGCGGAGCTTGTCTTTGTCACTGTAGCAACTTTGCTCCATCAGCGGGAGAAGGCGGTTCGACGCCCCTGTAAGCACATGTTTCTCTAATTCCTTTGTTTCAGGCAAGCCACTGTGACGTCAGACGCCTTTACGCATACAGCTTTGCGATGCTTAGACAGTAATAACATAATTCATGTTTACATTTCTTTAATTTTCGACGCATTGTCGTTATTCGTGACGCATCAATGACCAATTGATTATATGGCAATGCAATGAAAAAAGCGTGTGGAAAACAGTGTTAATGACAGATTTGAGAAGCACATTTCTTCAATGTTGGCCGCATGGCATTCCTGTGCAGGTGACAATGGTAATTTTTCAAAACGACAAGGATATTTCAACACATGATTATTTGTTTGCTGTGCTCTATGGCCTCTGCTACAGACCTCATCGAAATGACACTTAGATATCTTAGGGTGTACATATCAAGTCTTCCCAAATGGTCTAGCGGATAGGCATCTACCTTGTAACGCAGGGTGGCCCGGGTTCGATTCCCGTCATGGCAAATGTTTTTTGTAGAAAAATAAAATGAGTCCCAACGTGTGCAACAGAACAGTTCGAAATCTCGTTACATTTGCATCGTCATGAACATGACTTATATCAGGCTAGCTAATTTTTTCTTTGTTCATTTTAAGTGTAGAAACAATATTTCGTTTGTGAACATTTTTTTCTGCCGTTTTGACAACAGGCTCATTACTAAAGAACACACGGCTGTCTGCTGATTGACGCTTGACTGTAGATTTTCGCTTTGTGTCAAAAGAACTCCCTAACGCACACTTTTTCAAAGTAGTTGAATTCATCAGATCTTTTTGAAACATTGCATTTTATCCATGCACGACGACTACTTAGATACTCGCAGCACAGTTGCCTCATATAAATTGACCATGAGCGCGGAGCTTGTCTTTGTCACTGTAGCAACTTTGCTCCATCAGCGGGAGAAGGCGGTTCGACGCCCCTGTAAGCACATGTTTCTCTAATTCCTTTGTTTCAGGCAAGCCACTGTGACGTCAGACGCCTTTACGCATACAGCTTTGCGATGCTTAGACAGTAATAACATAATTCATGTTTACATTTCTTTAATTTTCGACGCATTGTCGTTATTCGTGACGCATCAATGACCAATTGATTATATGGCAATGCAATGAAAAAAGCGTGTGGAAAACAGTGTTAATGACAGATTTGAGAAGCACATTTCTTCAATGTTGGCCGCATGGCATTCCTGTGCAGGTGACAATGGTAATTTTTCAAAACGACAAGGATATTTAAACACATGATTATTTGTTTGCTGTGCTCTATGGCCTCTGCTACAGACCTCATCGAAATGACACTTAGATATCTTAGGGTGTACATATCAAGTTTTCCCAAATGGTCTATCGGATAGGCTTCTACCTTGTAACGCAGGGCGGCCCGGGTTCGATTCCCGTCATGGCAAATGTTTTTTGTAGAAAAATAAAATGAGTCCCAACGTGTGCAACAGAACAGTTCGAAATCTCGTTACATTTGCATCGTCATGAACATGACTTATATCAGGCTAGCTCATTTTTTCTTTGTTCATTTTAAGTGTAGAAACAATATTTCGTTTGTGAACATTTTTTTCTGCCCTTTTGACAACAGGCTCATGACTAAAGAACACACGGCTGTCTGCTGATTGACGCTTGACTGTAGATTTTCGCTTTGTGTCAAAAGAACTCCCTAACGCACACTTTTTCAAAGTAGGTGAATTCATCAGATCTTTTTGAAACATTGCATTTTATCCATGCACGACGACTACTTAGATACTCGCAGCACAGTTGCCTCATATAAATTGCCCATGAGCGCGGAGCTTGTCTTTGTCACTGTAGCAACTTTGCTCCATCAGCGGGAGAAGGCGGTTCGACGCCCCTGTAAGCACATGTTTCTCTAATTCCTTTGTTTCAGGCAAGCCACTGTGACGTCAGACGCCTTTACGCATACAGCTTTGCGATGCTTAGACAGTAATAACATAATTCATGTTTACATTTCTTTAATTTTCGACGCATTGCCGTTATTCGTGACGCATCAATGACCAATTGATTATATGGCAATGCAATGAAAAAAGCGTGTGGAAAACAGTGTTAATGACAGATTTGAGAAGCACATTTCTTCAATGTTGGCCGCATGGCATTCCTGTGCAGGTGACAATGGTAATTTTTCAAAACGACAAGGATATTTAAACACATGATTATTTGTTTGCTGTGCTCTATGGCCTCTGCTACAGACCTCATCGAAATGACACTTAGATATCTTAGGGTGTACATATCAAGTTTTCCCAAATGGTCTAGCGGATAGGCATCTACCTTGTAACGCATGGCGGCCCGGGTTCGATTCCCGTCATGGCAAATGTTTTTTGTAGAAAAATAAAATGAGTCCCAACGTGTGCAACAGAACAGTTCGAAATCTCGTTACATTTGCATCGTCATGAACATGACTTATATCAGGCCAGCTAATTTTTTCTTTGTTCATTTTAAGTGTAGAAACAATATTTCGTTTGTGAACATTTTTTTCTGCCGTTTTGACAACAGGCTCATAACTAAAGAACACACGGCTGTCTGCTGATTGACGCTTGACTGTAGATTTTCGCTTTGTGTCAAAAGAACTCCCTAACGCACACTTTTTCAAAGTAGGTGAATTCATCAGATCTGTTTGAAACATTGCATTTTATCCATGCACGACGACTACTTAGATACTCGCAGCACAATTGCCTCATATAAATTGCCCATGAGCGCGGAGCTTGTCTTTGTCACTGCAGCAACTTTGCTCCATCAGCGGGATAAGGCGGTTCGACGCCCCTGTAAGCACATGTTTCTCTAATTCCTTTGTTTCAGGCAAGCCACTGTGACGTCAGACGCCTTTACGCATACAGCTTTGCGATGCTTAGACAGTAATAACATAATTCATGTTTACATTTCTTTAATTTTCGACGCATTGTCGCATCAATGACCAATTGATTATATGGCAATGCAATGAAAAAAGCGTGTGGAAAACAGTGTTAATGACAGATTTGAGAAGCACATTTCTTCAATGTTGGCCGCATGGCATTCCTGTGCAGGTGACAATGGTAATTTTTCAAAACGACAAGGATATTTAAACACATGATTATTTGTTTGCTGTGCTCTATGGCCTCTGCTACAGACCTCATCGAAATGACACTTAGATATCTTAGGGTGTACATATCAAGTCTTCCCAAATGGTCTAGCGGATAGGAATCTGCCTTGTCACGCAGGGCGGCCTGGGTTCGATTCCCGTCATGGCAAATGATTTTTGTAGAAAAATAAAATGAGTCCCAACGTGTGCAACAGAACAGTTCGAAATCTCGTTACATTTGCATCGTCATGAACATGACTTATATCAGGCTAGCTAATTTTTTCTTTGTTCATTTTAAGTGTAGAAACAATATTTCGTTTGTGAACATTTTTTTCTGCCGTTTTGACAACAGGCTCATTACTAAAGAACACACGGCTGTCTGCTGATTGACGCTTGACTGTAGATTTTCGCTTTGTGTCAAAAGAACTCCCTAACGCACACTTTTTCAAAGTAGGTGAATTCATCAGATCTGTTTGAAACATTGCATTTTATCCATGCACGACGACTACTGAGATACTCGCAGCACAGTTGCCTCATATAAATTGCCCATGAGCGCGGAGCTTGTCTTTGTCACTGTAGCAACTTTGCTCCATCAGCGGGAGAAGGCGGTTCGACGCCCCTGTAAGCACATGTTTCTGTAATTCCTTTGTTTCAGGCAAGCCACTGTGACGTCAGACGCCTTTACGCATACAGCTTTGCGATGCTTAGACAGTAATAACATAATTCATGTTTACATTTCTTTAATTTTCGACGCATTGTCGTTATTCGTGACGCATCAATGACCAATTGATTATATGGCAATGCAATGAAAAAAGCGTGTGGAAAACAGTGTTAATGACAGATTTGAGAAGCACATTTCTTCAATGTTGGCCGCATGGCATTCCTGTGCAGGTGACAATGGTAATTTTTCAAAACGACAAGGATATTTAAACACATGATTATTTGTTTGCTGTGCTCTATGGCCTCTGCTACAGACCTCATCGAAATGACACTTAGATATCTTAGGGTGTCCATATCAAGTTTTCCCAAATGGTCTAGCGGATAGGCATCTACCTTGTAACGCAGGGCGGCCCGGGTTCGATTCCCGTCATGGCAAGTGTTTTTTGTAGAAAAATAAAATGAGTCCCAACGTGTGCAACAGAACAGTTCGAAATCTCGTTACATTTGCATCGTCATGAACATGACTTATATCAGGCTAGCTCATTTTTTCTTTGTTCATTTTAAGTGTAGAAACAATATTTCGTTTGTGACCATTTTTTTCTGCCGTTTTGACAACAGGCTCATTACTAAAGAACACACGGCTGTCTGCTGATTGACGCTTGACTGTAGATTTTCGCTTTGTGTCAAAAGAACTCCCTAACGCACACTTTTTCAAAGTAGGTGAATTCATCAGATCTGTTTGAAACATTGCATTTTATCCATGCACGACGACTACTTAGATACTCGCAGCACAGTTGCCTCATATAAATTGCCCATGAGCGCGGAGCTTGTCTTTGTCACTGTAGCAACTTTGCTCCATCAGCGGGAGAAGGCGGTTCGACGCCCCTGTAAGCACATGTTTCTCTAATTCCTTTGTTTCAGGCAAGCCACTGTGACGTCAGACGCCTTTACGCATACAGCTTTGCGATGCTTAGACAGTAATAACATAATTCATGTTTACATTTCTTTAATTTTCGACGCATTGTCGTTATTCGTGACGCATCAATGACCAATTGATTATATGGCAATGCAATGAAAAAAGCGTGTGGAAAACAGTGTTAATGACAGATTTGAGAAGCACATTTCTTCAATGTTGGCCGCATGGCATTCCTGTGCAGGTGACAATGGTAATTTTTCAAAACGACAAGGATATTTAAACACATGATTATTTGTTTGCTGTGCTCTATGGCCTCTGCTACAGACCTCATCGAAATGACACTTAGATATCTTAGGGTGTACATATCAAGTCTTCCCAAATGGTCTAGCGGATAGGAATCTGCCTTGTCACGCAGGGCGGCCCGGGTTCGATTCCCGTCATGGCAAATGATTTTTGTAGAAAAATAAAATGAGTCCCAACGTGTGCAACAGAACAGTTCGAAATCTCGTTACATTTGCATCGTCATGAACATGACTTATATCAGGCTAGCTAATTTTTTCTTTGTTCATTTTAAGTGTAGAAACAATATTTCGTTTGTGAACATTTTTTTCTGCCGTTTTGACAACAGGCTCATTACTAAAGAACACACGGCTGTCTGCTGATTGACGCTTGACTGTAGATTTTCGCTTTGTGTCAAAAGAACTCCCTAACGCACACTTTTTCAAAGTAGGTGAATTCATCAGATCTGTTTGAAACATTGCATTTTATCCATGCACGACGACTACTTAGATACTCGCAGCACAGTTGCCTCATATAAATTGCCCATGAGCGCGGAGCTTGTCTTTGTCACTGTAGCAACTTTGCTCCATCAGCGGGAGAAGGCGGTTCGACGCCCCTGTAAGCACATGTTTCTCTAATTCCTTTGTTTCAGGCAAGCCACAGTGACGTCAGACGCCTTTACGCATACAGCTTTGCGATGCTTAGACAGTAATAACATAATTCATGTTTACATTTCTTTAATTTTCGACGCATTGTCGTTATTCGTGACGCATCAATGACCAATTGATTATATGGCAATGCAATGAAAAAAGCGTGTGGAAAACAGTGTTAATGACAGATTTGAGAAGCACATTTCTTCAATGTTGGCCGCATGGCATTCCTGTGCAGGTGACAATGGTAATTTTTCAAAACGACAAGGATATTTAAACACATGATTATTTGTTTGCTGTGCTCTATGGCCTCTGCTACAGACCTCATCGAAATGACACTTAGATATCTTAGGGTGTACATATCAAGTCTTCCCAAATGGTCTAGCGGATAGGAATCTGCCTTGTAACGCAGGGCGGCCCGGGTTCGATTCCCGTCATGGCAAATGTTTTTTGTAGAAAAATAAAATGAGTCCCAACGTGTGCAACAGAACAGTTCGAAATCTCGTTACATTTGCATCGTCATGAACATGACTTATATCAGGCTAGCTCATTTTTTCTTTGTTCATTTTAAGTGTAGAAACAATATTTCGTTTGTGACCATTTTTTTCTGCCGTTTTGACAACAGGCTCATGACTAAAGAACACACGGCTGTCTGCTGATTGACGCTTGACTGTAGATTTTCGCTTTGTGTCAAAAGAACTCCCTAACGCACACTTTTTCAAAGTAGGTGAATTCATCAGATCTGTTTGAAACATTGCATTTTATCCATGCACGACGACTACTTAGATACTCGCAGCACAGTTGCCTCATATAAATTGCCCATGAGCGCGGAGCTTGTCTTTGTCACTGTAGCAACTTTGCTCCATCAGCGGGAGAAGGCGGTTCGACGCCCCTGTAAGCACATGTTTCTCTAATTCCTTTGTTTCAGGCAAGCCACTGTGACGTCAGATGCCTTTACGCATACAGCTTTGCGATGCTTAGACAGTAATAACATAATTCATGTTTACATTTCTTTAATTTTCGACGCATTGTCGTTATTCGTGACGCATCAATGACCAATTGATTATATGGCAATGCAATGAAAAAGCGTGTGGAAAACAGTGTTAATGACAGATTTGAGGAGCACATTTCTTCAATGTTGGCCGCATGGCATTCCTGTGCAGGTGACAATGGTAATTTTTCAAAACGACAAGGATATTTAAACACATGATTATTTGTTTGCTGTGCTCTATGGCCTCTGCTACAGACCTCATCGAAATGACACTTAGATATCTTAGGGTGTACATATCAAGTCTTCCCAAATGGTCTAGCGGATAGGAATCTGCCTTGTAACGCAGGGCGGCCCGGGTTCGATTCCCGTCATGGCAAATGTTTTTTGTAGAAAAATAAAATGAGTCCCAACGTGTGCAACAGAACAGTTCGAAATCTCGTTACATTTGCATCGTCATGAACATGACTTATATCAGGCTAGCTCATTTTTTCTTTGTTCATTTTAAGTGTAGAAACAATATTTCGTTTGTGACCATTTTTTTCTGCCGTTTTGACAACAGGCTCATGACTAAAGAACACACGGCTGTCTGCTGATTGACGCTTGACTGTAGATTTTCGCTTTGTGTCAAAAGAACTCCCTAACGCACACTTTTTCAAAGTAGGTGAATTCATCAGATCTGTTTGAAACATTGCATTTTATCCATGCACGACGACTACTTAGATACTCGCAGCACAGTTGCCTCATATAAATTGCCCATGAGCGCGGAGCTTGTCTTTGTCACTGTAGCAACTTTGCTCCATCAGCGGGAGAAGGCGGTTCGACGCCCCTGTAAGCACATGTTTCTCTAATTCCTTTGTTTCAGGCAAGCCACAGTGACGTCAGACGCCTTTGCGCATACAGCTTTGCGATGCTTAGACAGTAATAACATAATTCATATTTACATTTCTTTAATTTTCGACGCATTGTCGTTATTCGTGACGCATCAATGACCAATTGATTATATGGCAATGCAATGAAAAAAGCGTGTGGAAAACAGTGTTAATGACAGATTTGAGAAGCACATTTCGTCAATGTTGGCCGCATGGCATTCCTGTGCAGGTGACAATGGTAATTTTTCAAAACGACAAGGATATTTAAACACATGATTATTTGTTTGGTGTGCTGTATGGCCTCTGCGACAGACCTCATCGAAATGACACTTAGATATCTTAGGGTGCACATATGAAATCTTCCCAAATGGTCTAGCTGATAGGAATCTGCCTTGTAACGCAGGGCGGCCCGGGTTCGATTCCTGTCATGGCAAATGATTCTTGTAGAAAAATAAAATGAGTCCCAACGTGTGCAACAGAACAGTTCGAAATCTCGTTACATTTGCATCGTCATGAACATGACTTATATCTGGCTAGCTCATTTTGTCTTTGTTCATTTTAAGTGTAGAAACAATATTTCGTTTGTGACCATTTTTTTCTGCCGTTTTGACAACAGGCTCATGACTGAAGAACACACGGCTGTCTGCTGATTGACGCTTGACTGTAGATTTTCGCTTTGTGTCAAAAGGACTCCCTTAACGCACACTTTTTCAAAGTAGGTGAATTCATCAGATCTGTTTGAAACATTGCATTTTATCCATGCACGACGACTACTTAGATACTCGCAGCACAGTTGCCCCATATAAATTGCCCATGAGCGCGGAGCTTGTCTTTGTCACTGTCGCAACTTTGCTCCATCAGGGGGACAAGCCTGTTCGACGCCCCTGTAAGCACATGTTTCTCTAATTCCTTTGTTTCAGGCAAGCCACAGTGACATCAGACGCCTTTGCGCATACAGCTTTGCGATGCTTAGACAATAATAACATACTTCATGTTTACATTTCTTTAATTTTCGACGCATTGTCGTTTTTCGTGACGCATCAATGACCAATTGATTATATGGCAATGCAATGAAAAAAGCGTGTGGAAAACAGTGTTAATGACAGATTTGAGAAGCACATTTCTTCAATGTTGGCCGCATGGCATTCCTGCGCAGGTGACAATGGTAATTTTTCAAAACGACAAGGATATTTAAACACATGATTATTTGTTTGGTGTGCTCTATGGCCTCTGCTACAGACCTCATCGAAATGACACTTAGATATCTTAGGGTCTACATATGAAATCTTCCCAAATGGTCTAGCGGATAGGAATCTGCCTTGTAACGCAGGGCGGCCCGGGTTCGATTCCCGTCATGACAAATGATTCTTGTAGAAAAATAAAATGAGTCCCAACGTGTGCAACAGAAAAGTTCGAAATCTCGTTACATTTGCATCGTCATGAACATGACTTATATCAGGCTAGCTCATTTTGTCTTTGTTCATTTTAAGTGTAGAAACAATATTTCGTTTGTGACCATTTTTTTCTGCCGTTTTGACAACAGGCTCATTACTAAAGAACACACGGCTGTCTGCTGATTGACGCTTGACTGTAGATTTTCGCTTTGTGTCAAAAGAACTTCCTAACGCACACTTTTTCAAAGTAGGTGAATTCATCAGATCTGTTTGAAACATTGCATTTTATCCATGCACGACGACTGCTTAGATACTCGCAGCACAGTTGCCCCATATAAATTGCCCATGAGCGCGGAGCTTGTCTTTGTCACTGTAGCAACTTTGCTCCATCAGGGAGACAAGCCGGTTCGACGCCCCTGTAAGCACATGTTTCTCTAATTCCTTTGATTCAGGCAAGCCACTGTGACGTCAGACGCCTTTACGCATACAGCTTTGCGATGCTTAGACAGTAATAACATAATTCATGTTTACATTTCTTTAATTTTCGACGCATTGTCGTTATTCGTGACGCATCAATGACCAATTGATTATATGGCAATGCAATGAAAAAAGCGTGTGGAAAACAGTGTTAATGACAGATTTGAGAAGCACATTTCTTCAATGTTGGCCGCATGGCATTCCTGTGCAGGTGACAATGGTAATTTTTCAAAACGACAAGGATATTTAAACACATGATTATTTGTTTGGTGTGCTGTATGGCCTCTGCGACAGACCTCATCGAAATGACACTAAGATATCTTAGGGTGCACATATGAAATCTTCCCAAATGGTCTAGCTGATAGGAATCTGCCTTGTAACGCAGGGCGGCCCGGGTTCGATTCCCGTCATGGCGAATGATTCTTGTAGAAAAATAAAATGAGTCGCAACGTGTGCAACAGAACAGTTCGAAATCTCGTTACATTTGCATCGTCATGAACATGACTTATATCAGGCTAGCTCATTTTGTCTTTGTTCATTTTAAGTGTAGAAACAATATTTCGTTTGTGACCATTTTTTTCTGCCGTTTTGACAACAGGCTCATGACTGAAGAACACACGGCTGTCTGCTGATTGACGCTTGACTGTAGATTTTCGCTTTGTGTCAAAAGGACTCCCTTAACGCACACTTTTTCAAAGTAGGTGAATTCATCAGATCTGTTTGAAACATTGCATTTTATCCATGCACGACGACTGCTTAGATACTCGCAGCACAGTTGCCCCATATAAATTGCCCATGATCGCGGAGCTTGTCTTTGTCACTGTCGCAACTTTGCTCCATCAGGGGGACAAGCCGGTTCGACGCCCCTGTAAGCACATGTTTCTCTAATTCCTTTGTTTCAGGCAAGCCACAGTGACGTCAGACGCCTTTGCGCATACAGCTTTGCGATGCTTAGACAGTAATAACATAATTCATGTTTACATTTCCTTAACTTTCGACGCATTGTCGTTTTTCGTGACGCATCAATGACCAATTGATTATATGGCAATGCAATGAAAAAAGCGTGTGGAAAACAGTGTTAATGACAGATTTGAGAAGCACATTTCTTCAATGTTGGCCGCATGGCATTCCTGTGCAGGTGACAA
>NW_028153088.1:20000-22683 GCF_951799395.1 Argentina silus | reverse complement strand
GGCACACACACACACACACACACACACAGACCCAGAGAGACACACATTGACTCACACACAAGTGCACACATACACGTACACACACACATCCAACAAGGGCACAGACACACACTGCCCTCGACTACAGCTGTCTGTCTACAGTACAAAAAACCTTTCGGCTAAAAGACATTTGACTTTTTTTCTTTTTTTCTTTTTTTTTTTTTACATTTTGACATTTAAGCAGACACTTTTATCCAAAGCGACTTACAACAAGTACATTTGTCTAAAGTAAGTGAATCATCTACACATCAGTCATCATAAGCAAAAATCTATGGTAGGACCAGGTGCCACTGGCAGTGACAATGCTAGAAAAGGAAAGATTTTCTTTTTTTAAATACTAACAGACATGAGTTCCCCTCATAAAAGCTTAACGAAGTAACAACCAAGGTCTTCTTTAAAAACACATTTTACTGTTTACAGTCAAATAGTTTGTCCTTGCGTCCGGTGTTGTTGCCAAATGTGGCATAGCCTTGGAACTCTTAATATAGCCTAAAGCCTCTACACTTCTATAGCTGAGTGCCACAGTGGGGCTTATGCCAGGCGTGCCAGAGTGTGCCAAGGCCAATTGCATTTCCACAGCCACTCCCGGGTTTCAACGGTGCTTACTCCAGGCCTGTTCGGTGCTTAAAGCTCAGGCTTCTACCGTCCTCTACCCCCCTGGTTTCAGAGGGCGGGATATCCTTGTCATCCAAGTGCTTTAGTTGGCTAGCCAACATGGTGGGTGGCAAGCGGAATCAAAGTCGGCTCACTGTGACATCACAATCGAATGGATTTGAGTGGCGCTTTTTACAAATACATTTGCCATGAACTGCTTAAGTTACCAGAACCTGTTGGGAAAACCAACAGATTTTGCTGGTGTTTCTGAGTTTGCCACTAGGCAAAGGCAAGATGTTGTAAGGCACAGATGTTGGCTTATGACGGCTATTCAGTGAGTGGCCTTCACACGTGTTTGATATCATTCCTGATTCCATTCCATGTATTACAATGAGCCCGTCCTCCGATTTCTACCTCCGCCAGCCTCCCCTGCTTTATATCCAAGGTCATTTCTACATCAACTCAGACTCAACTCCAGTTTTACCCCACAGTCATTCTACTGAACCTGAACACAGCCTGAAACACACACACACACACACACACACACACACACACACACACGTCTCTTGTTTTCCCTTCTATTGCCGTTAATGAAGCACTGCAAATGTCCTTCGAACATAAACACATGTTTAACAAACACAGCTGCCGTTTACCACAGGTTACTCAAGGTTAATACATCACACATGCATTAAAAGGTAGCGGGAGCCCGCTTTGTTACTGTTTGAATCCCAGATTGCCCCTTTAAAGGTTAATGCATCATAATATGTATTCTGATAACAGAACATGTCACAGTACCCCTAAAGCTATGAAAAATATATTTGAAAAACATCAATATATTTTCAATTAGGAAGTGGCTTATAGTCAGTTTCAGGGGGTGAAAACATGATTGACATGAACACAGCATACAGATGCTTGTTATTCACCAATATTCCTCTACTAACGCTGCAATTAAATTCACAGGACCCAAGAGGCTCCCACACTACAGTTACGTAAATTGCTCTTTCACATCTATCTTCACTCTTGACAAATGGACAGTTGTGTGTTGTCAATCATTCGGTGTTGTGGCCACAGACTTACAGGAACGTAACATATGTTATCTGTGTGGTCGGTTGTTGGCTGCGACTCTGACAAGCTGGCAATACAACACACCACACAGGGCTTTCTAATGGAGAGTTACGTGTGTGTGTGTGTGTGTGTGTGTGTGTGTGTGTGTGTGTGTGTGTGTGTGTGTGTGTGTGTGTGTGTTACTACTCTGACCAGCCCACAACCCGACACTTTCAGTTCCACCAGCCTCACAAGACTCTCCCCAAACTAAACCAAGCACACCTCAAGCACATGAAAAGCAAATGAACATTTGAAACTATTTTTAAATATTGTCCTCCATTTTGTACTCCTGAGACTAGCTGAATACGTTCACCAAGCTCACCTTAAAGGTAGACTCTGGAAAATGACCCGTGAAAAAAGAGCAACTTTCATCAAAGATACTGTAGTGAATGAGAGGGCCCACTCGTTTCACTGCCCTCTGACATTAGACGGCAGCAGTCACGCGGCAATCAACTGGCAACCCGCTCTGTTCTCTAGTCTGTTGCATCTTCGGCTTTTAATGATTAACAACACACACACATGCACGCACGCACGCACGCACGCACGTACGTACACACACACTCTCTAATTGTATGTGGCAGGCTTTCATGTTTCTCTCTTTCTCACGTTCTGAAGTGATGAAGGCGCAGTCGGCCCAAAAGAGAAAGAGACGGATGAGAGAGAAATAAGGAAAAAAGGAAGGAGGGGAGGAGGAGAGAACCCTGCCCTGTGTTCTCTCTTCACTACTGTACCTACATCATATCTACCTTAAACATATAATAATAATAATAATAATAATAATAATAATAATATTGATATTAATATTATTATTAATAATAATAATAATAACAATAATAATAATAACAATAATAACAATAATAATAATAATAATAATATTGATATTAATATCATTATTAATAATAATAATAATAACAATAATAATAATAACAATAATAATAATAACAAT
>NW_028153088.1:10000-15000 GCF_951799395.1 Argentina silus | reverse complement strand
GAGATCCGGTAAACGGGAGTCAATTAAGCAGGCTCGGCACAGGGTCTGTCATTAAAGAAGAGGAGGCGTGGAGGGGTGGTGGAGGGGGGGTGGGGGGGGGAGGGGGGAGGGGGGGGAGGGGGGGAGTGACTCAATCACCCCTCAGGTGAAGATAACACAGACGGAGAAAAGACGAAGACGTTTGACGTCATTAAAGAAGAGCAGGCGTGGAGGGGTGGGGGAGGGGGGGTGGGGGGGGTGGGAGGGGGGGAGACGGGGGGAGAGGGAGGGGGGGAGTGACTCAATCACCCCGCAGGTGAAGATAACACAGAAGGAGAAAAGACGAAGACGTTTTACGTCATTTGACTTAGTGGAATCCGCTGGCATTTGCTGTGAGCTCAGACAGCGGAGGGAGAAGGGTCTGGTCCGGACTAATTGCTTAAGGGAAGATCGATGGCCTGATACCCTGAGCTTACTGCTGCTTCCGCGGCTTAACTGTGATGAAAATCGAACTGCATCTTGGGTTATGTAGTACAGCATAGGTCTGGAATATCATATGCTGTATGAATATGATCAATACAGTATGTATACTACTACTGCTACTGCTGCTACTGCTGCTACTACTGCTACTATTACAACTAATAATAATAATAATAATAATAATAATAATATAATAATAATAACAATACTACTACTAATAATAATAATAATAATAACAACAATACTACTACTACTACTACTACTACTACTACTACTACTACTACTACTACTAATAATAATAATAATAATAATAATAATAATAATAATAATGATGATGCCAATATGTCTCCCATGCTGGAACAGTGCATGAACAACCTCCATGATTTAACCCTAATTATTGTTGTCTTAGTGGAGACCTGAAGAAAGAAGGGTGACTGTAAATATAATTTATACATGGCCAAGGATCAAACACAACACTGGACACAGTCTGGAGGTGGAGACAATATGTCTGAAAAAGAACCAGGCCGAATATGAGCAGGGGAAAAAACACACACTGTTGGAGAACATTCCTGAATACCCTCTAATTACAGAGAAGAAATGAATAGAATTCCTATATAATTATCAGAACCTTAGACCTTTGGATTTTTATAATAATTGTTTTTATCCTGCCCCAGTGCCCTGTTTTAAATACAAAACTCTGTCCGTGGACTAAATGGCTGATCAGGTGGGGAGTGAATGTATAACAAAGACACTCCTGAAACGCTGATATTCATCCATTGGGTTGGCGTTGAATAGGGGGAATCACTGGCGCTGTAGCTACGCTAATTGCTCTCAGAAAAAGTGCCTGATAAAAAAGGCGTGTGTCTGCCACCGCAGAGAGAGCCTCGCGCCTGGGTTTGAGTAACACCATAAAAGCTAATTACGCCTCACAAAAGCAGCCTGTTCCATTTGGAAAATGGGAAAAAGAGATAGAGAGAGAGAGGGGGAGAGAGAGAGAGAGAGAGAGAGAGAGAGAGAGAGAGAGAGAGAGAAAGAGAGAGAGAGAGAGAGAGAGAGAGAGAGAGAGAGGGGGGAGACCGAGAGAGAGAGAGAGAAAGAGAAAGAACCCTGAGCAATAACGGCCATGCCATTAACAATTAGTTTGCGGCACTCCTAATTAGAGGAGAGAGATAAAAATAAATAAATAAATAAAAAGGTTCTAAATTTAAACAGTGGGAGCCGTATATCCTCCACCAAAGCTCAATACTCTCCACTGCTAATAACATCTAAAGACCAGCAAGCATCAAAGGGTCGCTCGATGCTGCGGAACACAGAGAGAAAGAAAAAAGAGCATCTCAGATCATGTTTTCCTTGGGTTTATTGGGAATAAACTCCTGTAACGTAAACGAGAGGTGAAGCACTGGCCAACGCAGCGTGACTGGGATTCACAGAGTTGGGCTTTATTCCCCTGGGGTTCATGTGTGTGGAGAGAGAAGCGAAGCAGGAAAAACACATGGCCCGAGGACCCCGGTCAAAA
This sequence comes from Argentina silus, assembly GCF_951799395.1. Classification (NCBI taxonomy): domain Eukaryota; kingdom Metazoa; phylum Chordata; class Actinopteri; order Argentiniformes; family Argentinidae; genus Argentina; species Argentina silus. The sequence continues at coordinate 13,025 of NW_028153088.1, read as the reverse complement.
TTTGTGCATATTCTAGTGACATTTATTAAGATTTTTTATTTATGGATATTAATCATTAAATGCTGTTACTACTAGATAATTTATGGGTAGTAGAAATGCTAATAAAAAAACTGTGTAATTAGATATTTTACAGACAAAGAGTTACAGGAATTTACACTGTATCACAAGCTACAGCACATGTCATTGAGCAAAATGTGAATGTTTTAATGTGAACAAAATGTTATGTCTGAAAGGTGTATATGTCTCATTTCTTCCAGAACAGGACCCTCAGCCAGGCCACAACTGGACCACAGCCAGGCCAAAGCAGGACTCTTCCCATGGCCAAAGCAGGACTCTCACATATAACATATAACATACTATACATCTCATGAACAACAAGATTTTTGTCTTTTTCATTTTAAGTGGGCCAAATCGCTTATATTAAAAGTAAACTAATGAAAATTGCTGCTGTAATTTGATTCTTTTAATAAGCCATGTAACTTGCTATGATCCAAGGTTTTGAACAGGTGTGATACTGGTGTGTGGCCACAGCGTGCACATCTGATGTTGCTCACAGTGGTCCTCAGTGTGCTCAGGGAGCTTGTGTGTATGCCCAGACACATGAAAAATTAGAGGGAACATTGCCCGGGGTTAACTCTGTCTGTGTGCCTGTGTCTGTTAGGACGAGGAGGAAAGGAAGGAGATTGGCTGGACTGGGTGTGTAGCTAGAATAATGCCACATAGATTTGGTATAGATGTGACTCTGGGTTTGACACTGGGTTTGACCTGGGTTTGACCTGGGTGAGGTATGGGTTTGGCCTGGAGTTGGCCTGGGTGAGATATGGGTTTGACCTGGCTTTGACCTGGGTTTGACCTGGGTGAGGTATGGATTTGGCCTGGAGTTGGACTGGTTTTGGCCTGGGTTTTACCTGGGTTTGACCTGGGTGAGGTTGGCTTGGAGTTGGCCTGGAGTTGGCATGGGTTTGACCTGGGTGAGGTATGGGTTTGACCTGAGTTTGACCTTGGTTTGACCTGGGTTTGACCTGGGTGAGGTATAGATTTGGCCTGGAGTTGGCCTGGAGTTGGCCTGGGTTTGACCTGGGTGAGCTATGGGTTTGACCTGGGTTTGACCTGGTTTTATCCTGGGTTTGACCTGGGTGAGGTATGGATTTGGCCTGGGATTGGCCTGGTTTTATCCTGGGTTTGACCTGGGTTTGACCTGGGTAAGGTATGGGTTTGGCCTGGGTTTGACCTGGGTTTGACCTGGGTTTGACCTGGGTAAGGTAGTGGTTTGACCTAGGTTTGTCCTGAGTTTGTTATTTTTCTACCAGACATGTTTGCTGAGCTCTCGACTAGCCTTTGACCAAGAGCACAAAGAAAATATACTTTACAGGTATCAGCAAATTGAAATAAAAGACATGCATTGAAAAACAAACACAGATTCAGCGGGATAGCATTTTGACAAAGACTCCCGTTTCTATTGACAGCCTGGCCTGTTTCTATTGTCATGTTAATATTGTGGTAGAGGTGGGTGATGACTCAATGTAAAATGCATCCGTCAGGTGGGTATTACAGTAGTCCAACCAACAGGCTCTCAGCCATGGAAGGTGAGAGAGGAGAGAGCTCTCTGTGGTGTCACTAAATCAATAACACACACACACACACACACACACACGCACACACACGCACACGCACAATAAATACGCACACCAATAAAGCCTCTGGCCAGCTAGCCACCCTGCTTAACCCCTGCAGTACTTATAAAGGCCAACAAATGAAGGAGAGAGGCCTTCCCGTATAGGCTACACTTTTTATCCAATCAAACTGCACGAGAATTTTGGTTCACACAACAGGCTCACACAACCGTCTTTAACTATAAAAAGAGGACTTCTCTCGCCAACGCACTAGTGTGCTAATGCGCTAGCCTGCTAATGTAGCTAGCCCGCTAATGTAGCTAGACCGCTAATGCGCTATCGTGCTAGCAGGGTAACGTGCTAGCGCTAACTCATCCCCTCCGTGGGCTCCAGGGTCGGCAGAGTGTTGGCAGATTGCTCCCCTCCAACATCTAGCTTCTGCAGATTGTTTTCGAGGTAATTTATGGTGGAGGGCACAGGCTGGTGCGTCCGTGCCTTCTGGCAGTAAAACAAGCTGCACTGATGACATCTCTGGATGAGAGGCCCCACCAGGAATATGTGGAGTGCGCCCCCCCCCCACACACACACACACACACACACACACACACACACACTGTCTGTTTGTGTGTTCCATTCCCCCAGAGAAATATATATTTCAGAATATGGAATTAGGAATTTGATTGAATGAAATGATTGTGAAGTGTGCGCGTGCGTGTGTGTGTGTGTGCGTGCGTGTGTGCGTGTGTGTGTGTGCGTGCGTGTGTGCGTGTGTGTGTGTGTGTGCGTGCTGGTGATGGTGGGGGTTGTGAGGAAATGATTCCTCAATGACACTATTCAAGGCATATGCTATAATGTTGTCTGTCTGTGCTTTCCCCTTTACCCCCTATGTTTGTGTATTACAATATGTTTGTGTTATTACTACGCTATAACTCCTTTATAACACGGTAACAAGGCCATAATACAGTCCCGCTTCAGTCCAATTATTTACACTGGGACAATCCCATTGAAAAACATCACATACAGGTAAAATACCAGCTACCAATGGTCTAGATAGCAAAGGATGTGATTAACCACAACCTCCCCGAAACAGGAAGTGATTACCTACAACCCCCACAGAGCGTAGCGTCCAGTGAGCCTCAGCAGGGGTGATGCACAGCGAGGGGGGGGGTTTGAGGGTCACAATCTTGTGACGGGGACAGGTAAGAGGAACAGACAGATCCCAACAGGACAACGTTGGCCTGGAGATCCCTCATTACCTCTACCTGCCTAGACACAAGCGATTAAGATTGGCACGATGGGTGCAGTGGGTAGGGGGTTGAGAGGAACAAACGGGTCCAAGAATAGCCTTGAGGTGTACTGGAGGAGAGGAGAGGAGAGGGGGTGGAGGGAGGGAGGGAGGGAAGGGAGAGGGA
>NW_028153088.1:0-5000 GCF_951799395.1 Argentina silus | reverse complement strand
GTGTGTGTGTGTTCTCACTGTGTGTGTGTGTGTGTGTGTGTGTGTCTGTGTGTGTGTGTGTGTGTGAGTGTGTGTGTGTGTGTCTGTGTTCTCACTGTGTGTGTGTGTGTGTGTGTGTGTGTGTCTGTGTCTTCTCACTGTGTGTGTGTGTGTGTGTGTGTGTGTGTGTGTGTGTGTGTGTCTGTGTCTTCTCACTGTGTGTGTGTGTGTGTGTGTGTGTGTGTGTGTGTGTGTGTCTGTGTGTTCTCACTGTGTGTGTGTGTGTGTGTGTGTGTGTGTGTGTGTGTGTGTGTGTGTGTGTGCGTGTGTGTGTGTGTATGTGTGTGTGTGTGTGTGTGTGTGTGTGTGTGTGTATGAGTGACACCCCAGGAGCTACTGGTAACGAAGGGGAGAGTCCAGGTTTCGTCATTTCAAAGTTTTGGAGGCGACAGGCCGCAATATCAATCCAGAGCGCTTAAAGAGAATGTCGAAAAAATATAATGATTTGAAAAAAAAGAAGCAGCAATTCACCCCTTACTTATTCCTGAGCACTTTGTCTGCCTCTTGACAATCTCCTCGAATGCCTTTTGATATGAGACACAACGGTGATTCAGACAGGTGCACATTATTCCTTTGATATTGTGGAAACATTTGACAAATGCTATATTTGTGAGTTGATACGGTTCCCGTCTCTCCCATTATTGAGCCATCAGGCGCTCAGACAAGGAGTCACGGAGAGGCAACTCCGGCTCCTCGCTGTTACAACAGCCTGCATTTACCCTGGGAGCCAAGGGTAGGGAATGTGTTTCCAGCCTATGGGAGCCAAGGCTAGGGAATGTGTTTCCAGCCTATGGGAGCCAAGGCTAGGGAATGTGTTTCCAGCCTATGGGAGCCAAGGCTAGGGAATGTGTTTCCAGCCTATGGGAGCCAAGGCTAGGGAATGTGTTTCCAGCCTATGGGAGCCAAGGCTAGGGAATGCTTTTCCAGCCTACGGGAGCTGAACGCTATTGAATGCTACAGGGGGAAATCAGTTGTTTCCCAGGTCTAATAATATAATTGTTCTTGTTCTAAAAGTGCTTTTAGACAGGTGACATACAGAGACAATGGTACCCTTTATCTTCTGACCGAATGTGAGCACTTCAACGGTTCCCTCCCCATCCGCAGGAGTACCAATTAATCCAACTTCCTACTCCCTATTAGAGTGGCAGGCGCTCCCTAATAAAGATTTCCTGTTGGAGCACTCCACTGACAAAGACCCCGGTAATACAATTAACCACAGTGACGTCCGTGTCCATGGCGATGAATGGATATTTACACAGGCAGCCCAAAGAATGGCCGAAGCGACATCATCATCATCATCATCATCATCAAGCACACCACATGTCAAAGCCCCGCCACCTCAATGCCGCTACCCGGCAGGGGGGGACCAGAGATGAGGGGTGAGTCACAATCAAGGGTGTTTCAAACGTGGAGACGTTTCAGACACTCTCCACAGTCTCAAGAAGGTGACCTGATTTCCAGTCTGATTTCTCTCTCTCTCTCTCTCTCTCTCTCTCTCTCTCTCTCTGTTTATTTCTCTCTCCCTAGCTCCCTCCCTCCCTCCCTCCCTCCCTCCCTCCCCCCTTCCTTCCCACCCTCCCTCCCTCCCTCCCCCCTTCCCTCCTCCTTTCCCTCCCTCCCTCTCTCCCTCCCTCCATCCCTCCCTCCCTCCCCCCTTCCCTCCCTCCCCCCTCCCTCTCCACTCCCTCATAAAAAAGAGAGAGGGAGGGAGGAGGAGGAGAATAAGCCAGGCTTGTCATGTAGATTCTTAAATGCCACTACACACTGGTTAATCAGGCCGAGCGGTTCGGAGCCCTGACAGATTTAGAGGCAGAAGAGATGGAGGCCCATCCCACGCTGGTGGAGAGTAGCAGTAGCTGCTTTATATTAGCATGCTGCCTTATATCGCTAGCTCGTTAATCCTGAAGGAATCAACACGAGGAAAATATGTTCAAACATTTGTTACAGGACACTGGAAATGTCCAATAAAACAGGCACAGTACTGTAAATCGGTCCCGGGCAACAATATCGTATTTCGAGATGAGTCGTCTGATGAATCGTTTGGTTCTTACCGGGGATGTGCTACTGAACAGGATTGCTTCACCCGGTGGGGAGCGGTAGAGGGTGAAACTGAAACAAAACGTCGCGACAAAAACGTGTAAAAAAATAAATAAATGTCTACTTTTCTCACGTTCCTTCTGTCATTATATTGTATATAACATAAGATCCACATATCGAAGAATATTATGTACATGATAATATAATATTCTATTTCTTTTTTATTAAATATGTGGTCCTCTGTGGCTCAGTTGGTAGAGCATGGCGCTAACAACGCTTAGGTTGTGGGTCTGATTCCTGCTGGGACCATATATACTGAAATGTATGTCGCTTTGGATAAAAGCGTCAGCTAAATGGCATGTATATTTATATATTAAATATGTTTTTTAGGGCATTTCTGCTTTATTGGGATAGAGACAGTAGAGGTTGACAGGAAGGATGGGAGAGAGAGGAGGGATGACATGCAAGATAGGTCGAGGGTCGGAATCGAACCAGGAACCTTGCAATTATGTGGTATTTGCATTAGTGTGCTACGACACTAAGCGCCCCACAATATTCTATTTCTGTGGTATTCCGAGTATTGTTTTCTCTCTTTGTGTCACGCTGGTCTCTGTTGACCTTCGGCCTTCGGTTCGGAGGGCTAGGGTTTTGGGAGAGATGCTCTTTATACAGCAGCGCTCGAGGGTGTATAGTGAGTGGCCTTGACCCGGACCAGCGCCTGTCCGATACCATCCCATATCCTTTCTGCGACCCTGGGCAGAACTGAACCACAACAGTCCAAAGCAGTCCAAAAGAGGTCCACAGTGGTCCTCAGAGGTCCCCTTTGGTCTACAGAGGTCCCCTTTGGTCTACAGTGGTCTACAGAGGTCCCCTTTGGTCTATAGTAGTCCCCTTTGGTCTACAGAGGTCCCCTTTGGTCTATAGTGGTCTATAGCGGTCCCCTTTGGTCTACAGAGGTCCCCTTTGGTCTATAGTGGTCTATAGCGGTCCCCTTTGGTCTACAGAGGTCCCCTTTGGTCTACAGAGGTCCCCTTTGGTCTACAGTGGTGCCCTTTGGTCTATAGTGGTCCCTTTGGTCTATAGTGGTCTATAGCGGTCCCCTTTGGTCTACAGAGGTCCCCTTTGGTCTACAGTGGTCCCCTTTGGTCTATAGTGGTCCCTTTGGTCTATAGTGGTCTATAGTGGTCCCCTTTGGTCTATAGTGGTCCCTTTGGTCTATAGTGGTCTATAGCGGTCCCCTTTGGTCTACAGTGGTCCCCTTTGGTCTATAGTGGTCCCTTTGGTCTATAGTGGTCTATAGTGGTCCCCTTTGGTCTACAGAGGTCCCCTTCGCTCTATAGAGGTCCCCTTTGGTCTATAGCAGTCCAATTTGGTCTACAGAGGTCCTCTTTGGTCTACAGCAGTCCCCTTTGGTCTACAGTGGTCTACAGAGGTCCCCTTCGCTCTATAGAGGTCCCCTTTGGTCTATAGATGTCCCTTTTGGTCTACAGAGGTCCACTTTGGTCTACGGTGGTCTATAGAGGTCCCCTTTGGTCTACAGCATTCCCCTTTGGTCTACAGCGGCCCCCTTTTGTCCACATAGGTCTACAGCGAAAACTGGAGGACGGGCTCATTGTAAGGAACGAAATGAGGAATGGTGACAACAAATGAAAGGACGGGGCTCACTGTAATGCTTGTGTTTGACACCACTCCTCATCCTGTTCCATGCATTACAACGAGCCTGTCCCCCCCGGTTTCTACCTCCACCAGCCTCCCCTGGGACAAACGAGCACACAAACAGACCTCCGTTTGACCATGACAGAGAGACTGACTGGTGCATGTTTGATGAGGAACGCCATCGCGTGCAACATAAACACAAGTATTACGTTATGCACTACGTCAAGCCTTAATAATTCTCTTTGACTGGCTTGTTCATCGGGTCTGTCTGAGTTTTAATAACCCGTTCCTGACAACAAGAGTTTTCACAAAGCTGTTTCTTGACAAAATGTCAGCGCTACATTTCTAACCTCCAAGAGACGGAGATTGCAACATATACCGTCATATGCCCCTTTGTCCCTGCACAAAAGCACATAAAGGATACCCTGACATGCCCTCAATCTCTCTCTCTCTCTCTCTCTCTCAGTCTCTCTCTCTCCATCTCTCTCTCTCTCTCTGTCCGTCCTCTCTCTCTCTCTCTCTCCGTCTTTCTCTCTCCATCTTTCTCTCTCTCTCTCTCTCTCTCTCTCTCTCTCTCTCCCCCCTTCCCTCCCTCTGCCACACCCCCCCCCCCCCTCTCTTTTTTAATGATGCCTATGTATCCCCTGGCTCAAAAAGCACACTTGGAAATTCTGCTTTATAGAATTATTGATGTCTGAACATTATGTTTCTGGCGCTTCAGATCTCTGACATGGGGACAGGGATCTCCTCCCTGCGTTGAACACCCACAAACATGAAACGAGACAACGCAGAGAGGGACTCAGGTCCCCGCTCAGCTCAGCTCTGTCTGTATGGGCTGCTGCTGTAAAGTTAGCCACGGAGGGGGGAGAGAAAAAAAAAAAGAACAGAACAGAACAAAAGAAGAAAGAAGTGAAAGAAGGAAAGAGTGGGACTTGAAATGGTGTTCAGTCTCCAGAGTCGTCTCCTACTAACTCAATAAAGACACATGATTGGCAAGGCCTGCTGAGAGCCGGACTGTAATGTTCGGCTTTTAACTCAGCCGGGGGTGTGTGTGTGTGTGTGTGTGTGTGTGTGTGTGTGTGTGGTGTGTGTGCGTGTGCGTGTGCGTGTGCGTGTGCGCGTGCGCGTGCGTGTGTGTGTGTGTACATGTGTGTATGTACGTGTGCATGCGTGTGTGTGTGTGTGTGTGTAGGGGGGGGGGGGTGGGGGGGGGTGTGACTGTAAGGAAAGAAAGATCTCTAAAAACGTAGTTAGAAATGACGCAAATG
>NW_028153089.1:0-5000 GCF_951799395.1 Argentina silus | reverse complement strand
TTGAAAGTGACTTTTTCTTGAGGGAGAATTCATTGGCCATTCTTATTCCATTCTTGTGGCCGTTTGAAGAGCCTGTCGGGACGACCATGATGATAAAACCACAGGGAGGGAGAGAGAGAGAGAGAGAGAGAAAGAGAGTGAGGGAGAGAGAAAGAGCGAGAGAGGGAGAGAGAGAGAGAGGGAGAGAGAGAGAGAGAGAGAGAGAGAGGGAGAGAGAGAGAGAGAGAGAGAGAGAGGGAGAGAGAGAGGGAGAGAGAGAGAGAGAGAGGGAGAGAGAGAGAGAGAGAGGGAACCAACGTTCCTCAACGTTCGGTTATCTGTAGTGGCTACTCACCCACAGCTGGTCTCCAGAAGGCTGTCCCCAACCTGCAGAGACGCCATGCCGAAGTCTGCTATCCTGATGTTATTCTTCTCATCTAACAACAGGTTCTCTGGCTTCAGATCCCTGTGGCTGGGAGGGGGGGAGGGAGGGAGGGACGGAGGGAGGGAGGGAGGTAGGGAGGGGGGGAGGGGGGGAGGGAGGGAGGGAGGGAGAAGGGGGGGAGGGAGAGAAAGAAGCAAAATAAAGGGTTAGTCTGAAACGTGGTTGACTGTATAACATTCCTGTGGATCAGATAGTCGCTGATCACACACACACACACACACACACACACACACACACACACACACACACACACACACTGTTTCTCTGTATAGTGAGTCCTTCATGGCTGCCGCGTCGACTTTGCCAGATCTGCCATACCTTCATGCTTGACATAAGCTGTTTGACATAACTACATTATTAATACTGTATCTCCACCTGGACATCCAGTTCATCTGTACCCCCTCTCTCCCTCTCTCCCCCTCTCCCTCTCTCCCCCTCTCCCCGTCTCCCTCTCTCCCCCTCTCCCTTTGAAGTGTGTCCTGTTTCTGGAGGCGTCCCACCTAAACGCTGGCCCGGGTGCGAGGTACTGTATGACAGCCCCCCTGCTGTGCCTCTCTCTCTCTCTCTCTCTTCTCTGTACTCCGTCTCTCTCTCTCTCTCTCTCTCTCTCTTCTCTGTACTCCGTCTCTCTCTCTCTCTCTCTCTCTCTCTCCGTCTCTCTCTCTCTTCTCTCTACTCCGTCCCTCTCTCTCTCTCTACTCCGTCTCTCTCTCTCTCTCTCTCTCTCTCTCTCTCTCTCTCTCTCTCTCTCTCTCGCCAGGCTAGCTCGCGGTATTCATTAGCTGTCATAGACTCCCTCATGAGCACAGAGGAGATATGAGATATGAGCAGCAGCCCACAGAGAGGATCAGGGAGAGAGAAGAGAACTGGTCTTAGATGATGTTGTCGGAGGTTAAACGGCCATTTTGATGAGCCGGGGTCTTCAAAGGCAGCCAGAAGTTGATTCTTTATCGCTCGCCTATTTCACACACACACACACACACACACACACACACACACACACACACACACACACACACACACACACACACACACACTCAGACACAGTCAGACACACACACACACACACACACACACACACACAGTCAGACACACACACACACACACACACACACACACACACACACACACACACACACAGTCAGACACACACACACTAGTTAGTGCTTTTTTTTTGCTTTTACATCATTCTGCTGCTGCTCTGGCAGACGTCTGAGGGCTTTCTCACTGTCTCTCAGGCGTGGCTGCACACACACACACACACGTACGCACGCACGCACGCATGCACACACACGTACGCACGCACGCACGCACGCACGCACGCACACACACACACACACACACACTCTTGTACACACACACACACACACACACATACATACACACACACACACACATACACACATACATACACACACACACACACACACACACACACACACCCTCTCTCTCTCTCTAACAGATATGTAAGTTGATCTGAGAGAGGAGGATAGTGCCACAGGACAGACAGGGTGTCGGCGTGTCGTAGCTGGCCTTTCATCTCTTCTCCTCCACTAATGATGGAGGGATGAACCACAGCTGCCTGACTGAATGACTCTCCCTTTGAAGAGCCGCTCATCAGAGCGGACGTTTAACCCTCCACGACATCGTCTAATGTCTCACTTCTTGTCCTGAGGGGATTGTCTGTCGGCCGGCTTCCTGTATCTCTTAGGCACTTCCTTGGAAAACTTCCTGGTGTGTTTGAAGCGAGACACCGATTGGCTAGCATTCAGAAAAACGGGCCGAATTTTATTCAGCTGCAATTGTTGTATCGCATCCCTTCGATTTCCATGAAAATCTCCCATCAACATCAGTGAATGATTTACTTGGGTGAAAGTAAGAGACTTGAGAAACTAGTTAACTCACCAACTGCCAAATAGTTCCGGAACACTCACCACCTAGAGTGCCACGTATATGGTGTCTACCTAGCAACAACACTTTGATTGGCTCTAAAAATGAAGCATCATAATGTATGCATTCTTGGTGAATAAAGTCACCCTTGGCACTCTAGAATGTTGACAATATTCACCCTCGGCACTGAATGACTTAAACTGCAGCGCGAGGTTAGTGACAGAAACAGCCGCCAACAAGCCTGAACAAAACGCCTGCAGACAGGATGGAAAAATATGCAAAGGCCAAATTGCCCTCAAATGAACCGTGTCTGCCTAAAAATCCCGGCAAGAGATATCCCACACATCTAAACAAACCTAAACCCACACTGGCCAACCCTTAATCACACTGACGCTCTTAAACGACGTCGTGAAAACCTGAATACAGAAAAAACGCCAACCTCAAGCTGCACAAACACCCTTTAAATCAGGCTGTAAAACTCAGAGTAACCGCCATAAACAGGACATGTTTATAAGCACGGCGACGGCTAGCTAGCTCAGTCATCTCGCGAGTAAAACACACAAAGAGCCTCCGCTCCCGAGTCGAGGCCAAAGGCTCATTTGTCCAACAACAACACCAAGAGGACAAATTGCATGTGGGAGCTGTCAGGACCCCGGACATCCATAGTAGGTCATTTAATTGCCTGTCAGGACCCGGGCATCCATAGTAGGCCATTAAAGTGCATTATGGTGACACATTAGACTGGCCTTTCTTGTGTAATCTCTCTCATACAGACAGCCGACCCAGACGCAATCCCTGGGTGGGGATATATCTGTCTGATACAGCATGTCTCTCTTCCAGTAGCCGCACTAGCATAGCACATAGCATTAAGCTAGCAATGTACATCCGCATTAGCATAGCACATAGCATTAAGCTAGCAATGTACATCGGCATTAGCATAGCACATAGCATTAAGCTAGCAATGTACTGGCCATGCATTCTAAAAGGTACCCGAAGTGGTTTCATCGAAATGTGGTTTCAAACATTCCAAACATTCCATGACCATAACGACATTCTAATTGTCTACGATTCTAAGATGGTCTAAGATTCTAACATTCCAAGAACTTCTCGGAGACAACATGGGACCCTTTAAATACCTGTTTGTAAATGTTTATGTGCTTTTAATTGTTCATTTTGTAAGCAGGGCTCCCCTGAAAAAGAGACCTCGGTCTCAGTGGGACACCCTGCACAAATAAAGGTTTAATAAAAAAAAATTTATGAAAAAAAAAAAGGCTCCACATCTCAAGCTGGTATTTGCAGTTTTCTGTGCAGTGCACCGGGGGGGGCTATGGGGATCTCTCTGTGACCTTCCCATGCTAGCAGTCTGTCAAGGCTAATAGACACCCTAAGCAGGCGTACAGTATAGTAGATGTATTGTTATGATTTTCGCTGTGCACTAATGTTGTCTCTGTACATATTGTCTTAGTGGGGGTTTTAGACCCCAGTGGGGCTGTTAAACACGATTCCTGCAATCTAACATCAAGCTCTTAATTGCCCACGATCATTAGCACTCAACACGCTGCTGATACAGTATGCTCCTTTTTATTGGGATGAACACACACACACACACACACACACACACACACACACACACACACACACACACACACACACACACACACAGACACACACAGACACACACACACACAGACACACACAGACACACACAGACACATACATCCCTTCCAGAACATGTTTAATGGGGATGGCCTCATGGGGTTGAAGCTCCAAGAGCATTAATGACATGTTTATGTTGCTGAGAACTTTAACAACCCTGTTTTTACACCCAGGAAATTACACTCACATATCAACCCATTTCCCAGGGTGACAGCTGTAATATCTAATGCTTTTAATAACCCCCCCCCACAACTGCAGACCTAGTGGTACACGACTGTAGCACGATCTGCTGCTCCAATTAGCTACAGCAAAGTTAAACAACTTCCCAAAACACTTCAAACTTCCGCTAAAGGGGTATAAAGTGTCTTTTTTGACGTGTCATCGTGTCTGGCTCAAAGTACCTGTCGGTGATGCCAGCTAGTGAATCACACTAGCTCCTGAAATGCAGCTGGGACCAACGTAGCGCTGGAGTGGGTTTTTAACTTCATTAGCAATTGAAATGTAGCCTTTTAGCCTTCGCTACACCTCCCCTCCTCCTCCTCCTCCTCCTCCTCCTCCTCCTCCTCCCATTCCCTCTCTATCCCTCTCTCTAACTTTTCCGGGCTCCCATTGACCCAATTAGAGGGGGAACAAGCACACTAAAACACTCTACCGCGATGCTATCCCCGCAGCATTAGCGAACGAGAGAAGAGTAGCCGTCTGTTTAGCAAGCGGCGCTGACGCTAACGTTCATTAGCGAACGGGGTTAATTGTGTGTTAAGTGCACTGAAGGATGATTAAGATCAGGTTTTTTTCTCCGCTGGCTAATGGTATTGGCAGCCTCTGTTCCTTACACAGGAGGTTGCGTTCGTCTCTGCAGGCTGGGATTCCAGCTGTATGTCTCTCTCTCTCTCTCTGGCGACACCTGTGCACTCCTTCTAAAAATGGTCTAAAAAACAATAAATTTGCTATGACAGGAGACATCATTGATCCGTGTGTGTGTGTGTGTGTGTGTGTGTGTGTGTTGTGATGTCTGCATTTCATTCATATT
>NW_028153090.1:52500-57500 GCF_951799395.1 Argentina silus | reverse complement strand
TAGCTGTAGAGGTCATCGTAGGTATGACAACAATCCATACACCCACCGGCCACCTTTATCTCGCCTCAGACACCCACACACACACACACACACACACACACACACACAGAATCCTACAGGAGTCAGAGTTGACACATTCAGTAAGCACAAGGGGGGGGGGGGGGGGAGTGGAGGGGAGGGGAGAGGAGAGGGGGAGGGGAGGGGAGGAGAGAGGTGGAGGCTGACTCCTGCTTGGAGGCTGCGGCCACCTTGACTGTGCACACCAGGCTTCCGTAGGTGAAGGTGATGAGGAACACGGGGACCATGAAGTGGCAGGTGAACATGTAGATGACGTATGAGTCGTTGTTGTAGCCTGGGCTCAGGGTGTAGTAGCCAGGCCCGCATGAGCACTGCATGCCTTTTGGGGATATACCTAGACCAGCCGACGAGAGGGGGGGGCAGCCCAAGCCGTGGCCATGATCCAGGTGAAGATCACCTCAGCAGAGGCGTAGTTGTTGCCCAATGGGCTTGCAGACCACAATGTATCTCTCAACAGCCAGCACGACCAGAGACCACAGGGCAACCTCACCTCACCTCCGAGTGTAGCCATGAAACCCTCGATGGCGCAGAACGTGGGGCCGAAGATGAAGTCACCGTTGAGAGCCGAGGTGAGGGTGACGGTGATGGTGAATCCCAAGACGACCATGATCATCCCGGCCACAGCCAGGTGGACGAGGCTGAAGTTGAGAGGTTGCCGAAGCTTCTTGTTCTGACCCGTGACCATCAATGTCAGGCCGTTGATGGGAAAACCGAAAATGACGAGGAAAAACATGTAGAGTGCGAGGAGTTTGAACTGCCATGGGTCGGCCAGGTAGTACCGCGTGTATTCGTAAGGACTCCTCGCAAGCCCAGTCCGGTTGGACATGGGGATGGAGAAGTTGTTGCCCTCTGTGCTGTTCATCTTTGCAGACTGGTTTCCAATGGATGAGAAAGGTTGAGATCTGCTCTTGCTGATCCTTTGAACGTGGAGGCAGGTCCTTTCTGTTTCCAAGTGGGCCAGAGAATTGGTTTTATACCCTTAGCAGGACACTCAATGGATTTAAAAGCAGGGCTATGTTCGAGCAGGAAACCGCAGACGTAACAGGCTTTAGTCTGGTTGGTAATTGAGCTTCACCTCTGACATTGGCGTAATCAACACATCGAGATGTAACACACGACCCTACAGTACATGAACTCTACTGACATAGTTGTGTGCAAACATGCGAAAGGTTACCAGTAACTACTCTACATTCCTTTTCCTAATGAGATTTCAGTAATTACTGCAATCATTAGCAAAGGTGCTTCATTAGTGTGCTAATTGGAAAAGCTTCTTACTCTACTCTTGTTTGGAGACAGGAGTCCAGTTGGAGCGTGTGCTTGTCTGTGGTAATCAAAGATTTGACTGCATGTGTTTACATGTGTCTGATGCAGTGACTGTGCTGTTTGACCTCCTTTTGCGAATGGTGATAAATGTCCTCTCTCACACGCCAAGCGTGTTAAATCTGTTGAGTGGACACAAAACGTCTGTGGATCTGCCGCCCTGCCGCCCTGCCGGTTTTTAAGACTTCATTGTAAGTTCCATGCCATTGTAATATACAGTCACTGGGCACTTTATTAGGAACGTCTGTACACCTTCTCATGGTGGAGGTGGTGTAATGGTGTGGGGAATGTTTTCTTGGCACACTTTGGGCCTGTTAATACCAATCAATCATCGCTTGAATACCACTGCCTATTTGAGTACTGTTGCTGACCATGTGCATCCCTTCATGGCCACAGTTTACCCATCTTCTAATGGCTACTTCCAGCATGATAATGTACCATTTCACAAAGTAAAAGTCGTCTCAAACTGGTTTCATGAACATGACAATGAGTTCAGTGTTCTTCAGTGGCCTTCCCAGTCACCGGATCTGAATCCAATAGAACACCTTTGGGATGTGGTAGAACGGGAGATTCACAGCTTGAAAGTGCACCATTCATGGGAGGGTTGCTAAGAAGAAGCCCCTGCTGTCAAAAAAGAACCAAATTGCCCGTCTTAACTTTGCCAGAGACCACCTGGACAAGCCTGAAGGTTTCCGTTCTCTGGCCAGATGAGTCCAAAATTGACCTTTTTGGTCACAATCAAAACCACTATGTTTGGCGAAAACCCAACGTTGCCTACCACCAAAAGAACCTTATCCCAACAGTCAAGCATGGTGTTGGGAATGTCAACATCTGGAGCTGCTTTTCCTCCTCTGGACCTGGACGACTCCACATCATTAAGGGAACCATTAATTCTGAGGTATACCAGGAGATTCTTGAACAGAACGTCAAGCCATCAGTCAAGGAGCTGAAACTGGGCTGAAAATGGATCTTCCAACAAGACAACGATCCAAAGCATTCAACCAAATCTACCAAAGAATAGCTCAGGATAAAGAAGATTTGTGTTTTGGATTGGCCAAGTCAAAGTTCTGACCTAAATTGAATCGAGATGCTGTGGCAGGACCTGAAGCGGGGCAGTTCATGCCAGACACCCATCAAAACTCACTCAATTGGCTGAGTTCTGTAAGGAGGAGTGGGCAGATCTCTGGCAAACAAATGTCAGAGACTGATTAGTGGCTCTATGAGACGTTTACTCCAAGTTATTGCTGCTAATGGAGGTGCCACAAGCTATTGACTGAAGAGGTTCACATATTTTTACACACATGAAATCTGAGTTTTGGTTAAATAAACCACTTTCATTAAATAAACAATGAAAATATACCATATTTTTTTGTTTGTGTTCTTTATTTGGAATGTCTTTATTACAAATTGGGGTTTAGTTAAAGATTTTATAAGGTCATTTTAAGATTTTATACAAAAATAATGACCATCCCTGTAGGGTTCACAAACTTTCAAGCAGCACTGTATTTATCACACACATTCACCCTCTCCTCTGTGTTTCTGCCTCTAGGTGGCGTGAGGATGATCTACCCAGCAGCCTTTGTGCTGGTTGCCCAGAGCGACCTGCCTGTGGAGCAGCCACCGCCAGTCCCTGGGGGTCAGGGGGTCATCAGAGACTCCTCCCACTGCAGCATCCCCCTCACACCCCCCACCTCACCAGAGCAGCCCTGCTCAGGTACTGGATGTCACAGCTCTACAACACACACCCACCCCCACACACACACCTACACACACACCTACACATACACCTACACACACACACACACACCTACACACACCCACCCATACTGGATGTCACAGCTCTACAACACACACACCCCTACACACACACACACACACACACACACACACACACACACACACACACACACACACACACACACTAAATTAGATTAACAAGAAAACACATACTACTCATAAGCTAACCATGAATACAATACTCGTTGTAACTTTATCCCCTTTACATAATCCATAACAAGCGTAATACAGTATGAAGCATTGAACACAGAACATCATGCAGAACTAATTCATAGTGGTTTAGGCTGAACACACAGATATTGTGCTGAAGATGTAACACTTGATAGATGAATGCAGTCCTATCTCACAGGAACTGGTGCTGTGAGTCTTCAGTGTCTTAATCAACATTGAATTAAGTCTGCAGAATGAACCCCTACGAAATTGAAATAGAACAGCTGATACAAACAAACGATAAAATGCACATTAGCATACACAAACAGCGTACAAAATACACAAACAGTGTACACACTAGCTGCAGAGAAATGCTGGTGTCTGATTGCAATTTTCCAAACTTGCTCATCCAGTTGAATAAGCTTCTCCCATTATTCACTTTGAAAACACACTACACACCCACATAGACAAACTAAACAACATGCGAATGGGACTTCAATCATTTCAAATGACATCATCTCTCCTTCCATTACTCTAGCCGACAGTGGTTTTGTGACCACAGTCTCCAGTGTCCCAGCGCCCAATGAGAACAGCATGGGGGTCACAAACCTCAGCCCAAAGCATTCTGGGAAGAAACTGACCAATCAAGTGGTGCATCAGGCGTGGAAGGAGTGCTATCTCAGCCAATCACAGCACAGGTGAGTGGCCTTGGACCAATGGGAGTTGGTCAAATTGCCCCGAACCAGACACAGAGTCATATATATGTATACACACAGTTCCCTACTTAAGTAACGGGACAGTGAAGCATTTTTTCTCTACACTCCAAAAGTTTGGATTTGAAATCATTTTGAGGTTAAGGTAGACACAAATACCATTAAATAAAAACCGAGAACGTCTACTTGCTTCACTGTCCCATTACATACAGTACCAGTCAAAAGTTTGGACGCACCTTCTTATTCAATGGTTTTTCTTTATTTTTATTATTTTCTACATTGTAGATTAATATTGAAGACATCAAAACTATGAAGGAACACATATGAAATTATGTAGTAAACAAAAAAGTGCAAAAAAAACAAACCAGGATATGTTTTATATTTTAGATTCTTCAAAGTAGCCACCTTTTGCTTTGATGACAGCTTTGCACACTCTTGGCAAGGTGTGTCCAAACTTTTGACTGGCACTGTATGTAGGGCAATGCATATTTCTCCTACTGAATGGTGAACGTACAGACTGGGATGGGACCAATCCGATTCTTGTTGTGGTCAGGGACAACTTCTATTTCATGCTGGGCAAAGAGCCCAGTCACAGATTCATGAGATGCCTCTCTCTGCATCGGTGATCCAGCTCTTGTTGATGGAGTATATTTAAGTCAGTGGCTCATGAAGAACACATTCAATACACAGCTCCGGTTCTGTTGGCACGTCTATGACAACATCGCTGCTGCTATTCTGATGATATATCACCAGCGGCATGACTGGCACCCCCTCACCCTCTCTCCGTGTGCCCACAGATGCAGCCTGCCCAGCAGTATGACGCCCAGGCAGGACGTGGTGCCAAATGGTGGGACCACCTGGGACTTCAGCGACCCAGGGGAGAGGGCCGCGTGCAGCTGCTCGAGGTTGGCACAGGGGCACAGAGGGGAGCAGCCGCTCGGC
>NW_028153090.1:30000-47500 GCF_951799395.1 Argentina silus | reverse complement strand
CTCCACCAGCCTCCCCCTGCTCTGGGCCACTGTTCATTGAAGTCGGTCACAGTCTCATTTGGGATGTGAATAAAATGTTACGACCACATTGAATTAACTGCAGGTAATGAAGTGTTATGGATGTTTTTTATGAATAGTCAGTAAAGCAAAAATGTAGTTTGAGAGTGTTTGAGAAGGTTAGCCTCAGGATAGGTTCATCCCACAGTGGATAATCATTGTAATCATAGAGATTTTAAAAGAAGCCTTTTTTTGTCTATTTGACCTCCTCTTCCTCCCCCAGGAACATCCCCAGCGTGGACCAGGACTACTCCCAGCTGAGCACCAACGCCCCCTCTGTGGGCACCGCGGGCGGAGTCCTCCCCTCCCCCTCCCCCGCCACCCCGCGCTTCTCCGTGCCCACCCCTCGCACCCCGCGGACCCCCAGGGGCGTGGGCACGGCCAGCGGCCAGGGCTCGGTGAAGCAGGAGGGCACGGAGCTCAGCTCCCCGGCCTCCACCCCCTCCACCAGCATCCCCCTGAGCTCCGTGGACCCCCAGGCCTCCGGGCCCGCCCTCCCCGAGGCCCACAGCCTCTACGCCGCCCTGCTCCTCTCCGACTCGGTCCTCAACGTCTTCAAGGACCGCAACTTCGACAGCTGCTGCATCTGCGCCTGCAACATGAACGTGAAGGGCGCCGACGTGGGCGTGTACATCCCCGACTCGACCCGCGAGGACCAGTACCGCTGCATGTGCGGCTTCAGCGCCATCGTCAACCGCCGCCTGGCCCACGCCACGGGGCTCTTCCTGGAGGACGAGATGGACATCTTCGGCCGGGGGTCGGAGGTGGGCCGGGCGGCCGAGAGGAGGCTGGCGCTGTGTCGCAGGGACCCACCCATGGGAGACCCCCGGGCCAAGCGGCCGCAGGACGCCCCCCCCGTCCCCCCCTCCGTCATGGTCCTCATCCAGGAGCAGTGCTCCCAGCCCATCTCCTCCCTGGCCTCCCTGCACCTCCCGCCCTCCTGCTCCTGCCACGGCCGACAGGGGGCGCTGTTGCAGAGCTGGATGGCCGATAAGCAGTGGGCGGACGGGAGCGATGCGTGCGTGGAGTGTTACAACGCGCTGGTGCAGGGGCAGCAGTATGTGGACAACCCCGCCGGAGGGAAAGTAGATCCGGCGGTCGTGAGGAGCAGCGCGCTACACTCCTGGCCTCACACGAACGGTAAGGAGGAGTGCTTCGGCCCCTCAGGGTGCCACTAGAACAAGGACAGCAGGATGAAAAGAGGGGTAGATTTGTCAGTGACGACTACAGAAGCCCCTCCACTGTTCCACCGTCCTTCTAATGGAGCTGTGTTAGAGATTAGACGCGTGTTGAAGTGATTATACTGGTGACGGTTATCGCAGTCAGCTGACTCAGCTTACTTCACAGAGGAAAGGAAGATGAGAGACTTCCTGCTGTGGGAATAATGCTGTGTGAATGACTAATGACTCGTGAGCTTTTTTAGACACAGACATGATGATGAAATTTGCTTAGTTGACTGAAGGTTAACGTCCATGTGTCTCTGTTAGTTACGGCCTGTTGCGTGACGTCTGATTGTGTATTCATGTACTTTATGTTTGTGTGTCTTGTCGCGTGTGCGTGCGTGTGTGTTCTCCTGTGTGTGTGTGTGTGTGTGTGTGTTCTCCTGTGTGTGTGTTCTCCTGCCTGCGTGTGTGTGTGTTCGTTCTCTTGCCTGTGTGTGTGTGTTCCTGCCTGTGTGTGTGTGTGTGTGTGTGTGTGTGTGTGGTTGTCTCCTTGCCTCCCCAGTACTGGACATCAGCATGCTGTCGTCCCAGGATGTGGTGCGTATGCTGCTGTCCCTGCAGCCCTTCCTGCAGGACGCCATCCAGAAGAAGAGGACAGGGAGGACCTGGGAGAACATCCAGCACGTCCAGGGACCGCTCACATGGCAACAGTTCCACAAGATGGCCGGCAGGGGCTCCTACGGTGAGCCAGAAGGGACATACTGTACCACATTGACCACCTTACTATGGAAAGGGTTCTACAGTAAAACCCCAAAAGGGTTCATTAAAGGGTTCTCCCAAAGGGACAGCCCAAAAGAACTCTTAATGGTTCTAGGTAGCATCTTTGTGTGTATGTATAGAGTGTTTCAGATGTTGTGTACTGTACAGTGGTGTTGAATGTCGTCAACATTATCCTTGATATCACAAATACAATTTGAGAATCAGATGATCTCATACCTTGTCCATTCTTGTTCATTCATGGTGACAGCCACACAAACTTGATCTTTATCCTCCGTACTACAAATACAGTGAACCATACTCTATCTCGTTGAGGAGAGCAGAAATGTAAACGAAAGAGATAATCTCTCTTTTACCATCCTCCGTTTCGACCTTTCCTCCTTTATCTCATCCAACACACCCTGCTGCACGGTAGATCTCTCCTCACCCGTCCAGTAGCAGTGAAATTGGTTGTCGTCAACTTCCATCGAAATACAACAAATATGTGTGTTGAAATGCACTTCACTTTCATTTACATGTACATTTATGGCATTTAGCAGACGCCTTTATCCAAAGCGACTTACAACAAATACATTTGTTTAAGTAAGTGAATCATCTGTCCATCAGTCATCATAAGATAAAGTAATCAATGCTCAGACGAGGGGCCATAGGCAGTCACAATGCTAGAAGAAGAATTTTATTTTTTTCTTATTTATATTATTATTTATTACCTTCACATTAAAAGTTTAGATTTGATTTCAGCCCATTTAGCCTCTCATAATTCTCATTTCTATGAAGCTATGTGGGCCTGGATGGGCCTGAATGGGCCTGGATGGGCCTGGATGAAGTTTAAATCATCTTTTGTACAAAGAACAATGGACCGTGTATGTCTATGTATGTTTCCTGTAAAATATAATTAGAAAATGTAATCTTAATTTAAAAAAAATAATTCTAATTTCTCTCTCCGTCGACCAGGGTCCGAGGAGTCGCCGGAGCCCCTGCCCATCCCCACGCTGTTGCTAGGCTACGACCGCGACCGGGACTTCCTGGCGTTGTCCCCGCTGGCGTTGCCGTTCTGGGAGAAGCTGACTCTGGAGCCGTACGGCGGGCAGAGGGACGTGGCGTTCCTGGTGCTCTGTCCCAACAGTCCGTCCCTGCTGGCCGGGGCCAACGCCTTCTTCCAGGAGCTCAGCGCCGTCTATGAGGTACACACACCTTGAGACAGGTCCCAACAGGTGTCTGACGCAGAGGAGGAGGCTGGTGGAGGTAGAAATCGGAGGACGGGCCTCATTTGTAATGCACGGAATGGAATGAGGGAATGGTATCAAACTATGTATTTGGTACCATTCCTCACCGGGGGGAGGCTGGTGGAGGTAGAAATCAGAGGACGGGCTCATTGTAATGCATCAAACAGCTTGATACCATTCCTTATTCTGTTCCATGCATTACAATGAGCCGGTCCTCCGATTTCTACCTTCACCAGCCTCCCCTGTGTGATACAGTAGTTCTGGCTCATGACCATCTCCACAACAGTGTGAGGCAGATGGACACTTTTATATGTTGCTATTTAATATTCTCCTCATATTTATGAGATGATAAATGTGTACTAGTACTGTGTGAATGTTAGAATGTCTTTGACCTGCAGTCATACATTTCAAACAACCCCTAACGACCCCCCCCTGTCTGTCTGTCTGTCTGTCTGTCTGTCTGTCTGTCTGTCTGTCTGTCTGTCTGTCTGTCTGTCTGTTCTGTCTGTCTGTTCTGTCTGTCTGTCTGTCTGTCTGTCTGTCTGTCTGTCTGTCTGTTCTGTGCCTCAGACCTGTCGTTTGGGGAAGCACCGGCCCCTGGCCAAGGTGTCCCGGGACGGCCTGGTGCGTGTGGGGGGAGGAGGAGGAGGAGGAGGAGGAGGAGGAGACCAGTCAGACAAGCCGGAGGAGGAGCAGGTGGACCAGTGGTTTACTGGGCCCTGGGCTGGACAACAACACACAGACAACCTCAACAAACTGCGCCTCTACGCCCAGGCCTGCAGACAGCAGCTAGGTGAGAGGGAGGGAAGGAGGGAGGGAGGGAGCTACTTCTTAATGGTCCCTCCTAAAGACCTCTTCACCCCCACTACCCCCCTGTGCAAGTTTCTCTCCTGTTAATAATAAAAAAAAATATATATATATTTTGGGACTGCCAATGGCCCCTGGTCTGAGCATTGATTACTTTATCTTCTGATGACTGATGGAGAGATGATTCACTTACTACCAAATGTATTTGTTGTAAGTCTCTTTGGATAAAGGCGTCTGCTAAATGCCATAAATGTAAATGTAAATGGGGGAGAGAGAGAGAGAGAGATGGGGGGGGCTTGATGATTTATTTTGATTACACTTGATTCATATCGACATCATTGTCGTTTGGCCTCACACCAGATACCTCACAGGGTGGATGACGCCACGGGGAACATTCTATTCTACTCTACTCTACTCTACTCTACTGTGTTCTATTGCTGTACCTGTGTATGCTACCCATTCATGTGATAGACCTAACACCTCATACAGATAGAATATCAGTGAACACTCTCATGGTATTTCGCTGATATTTCGCTGGATATGAATAACTTAACTTCTCCCCTGTGTCCCCCCCCCCCCCTCCTCCCTCCCTCCAGGTCCCCAGTTATCTGTCCTCTCCGTGGACAGCAGTCTCCTGGTGCCCCCTAAGCCCCAGCCCCAGACCCAGTCTCCTACACCCTCCTCGGCCCAGCCTGCTCCCTCCACCGCCCAGCCTGCCCCCCCCTCTGGTCCTGGGGCTCCTGAGGGAGAGCCCTCGGCCACCAGCTCAGGAAACACCCCGGCCCCACCTGCAGCAGCAGGAGCAGCCCCAGGACAGCCGGGCACAGTGGACATCCAACAGGGAGGGACAGCAGAGTCCAAGGGTGGCCCTAACCCCACCCCAGCCCCTACGCAGCCCGTAGAGACCCCCGAGAGGTGAGGGGTCAGAGGCTTACTGTACCAATGCAAGCCTGATAGCTTTGTACTGGCTATCATACTGCTGTTAACCCCCGAGAGAGCTTTGTAGGGCTATCGTAATGCTAGCCCTGAGAGCTTTGTAGGGCTATCGTAGTGCTAGCCCTGAGAGCTTTGTAGGGCTATCGTCAAGAGAAAGAGACTCCTCTATCTGTTGGTCTAGGCTCTGAATCGGTGGTGTTAATTAGTATGAACTCTGTGCTAGTGACTGTGTTGTTATTAACGTATTCATTGTGGATGTTATACCGTTTAGCCACTAGTGTGTACAACCTTGACCTCCGCTCCGCTTGAGTTTCTGTGTCATGACTGTGTTATTACTATGTTATTACATGTATCCTAGTGTTACGATGACTGTATATGACCGTGCGATGTTCACGGTGTCTCCCCCCCCATGTGGCAGCATTGCGGAGCGGGAGCGAATCGGCATCCCCACACTGCCGGACGCTGCGGATAGCCACGCCCACCCGCCGGCCATCGTGCTGTACATGGTGGACCCCTTCCTGTGCTCGGGAGGAGCGAGGGATGGGGGAAGAGAGGAAGAAGAGGGGGAGGAGGTGGAGGAGAGCAGTGTTTGGATGCTGGGGTTGATGCGGTGCTACACAGAGATGCTGCAGACGCTGCCTGAGACCATGAGGCCAGCTCTGGTACTGCAGGTGAGTCATCTGTCAAATCAAATGAAATCAAATGAAATCAAAGGTGATTTATAGAGCACATTTCAGGGATGCAACACAATGCGATTGTCATAAACAATTTGTTATTTTATGTATCTCTTCTCTCTCCCTGCACTGCTAACAGGGACAATCAGTGATGTACTGATCACAGTAAACCCTCCACTGCTAGGCTCGGTGCACTGTTTACAAAGGGTTAGGGTTAGGGTTAGGGTTTGGGCTAGGGATGGTTAGGGTTAGGTTAGGGTTAGGGATGGTTAGGGTTAGGGATGGTTAGGGTGAGGGATGGTTAGGGTAAGGGTAAGGGAGGGTTTGGGTTAGGGATGGTTAGGGTGAGGGTTAAGGTTAGGGTTAGGGGTGGTTAGGTTAGGGTTAGAGATGGTTAGGGTTAGGGATGGTTAGGTTAGGTTAGGGTTAGGGATGGTTACGGTTAGGCTTAGGGTTAGGGACTGATGACAGTAATAGCCTTTGGTCCACATCTTTTAATGGCTCATGCATTCCCTGTGTGTGTGTGTGTGTGTGTGTGTGTGTGTGTGTGTGTGTGTGTGTGTGTGTGTGTGTGTGTGTCTGTGTCTGTGCCCGCGCGCGTACGCGTGTGTGTGCGTGCGTGCGTGCACGTGTGTGTGTGTGTCCGTCCATCCAGGTGATACCATGTCATTACCTGCTCCAGCCAGCCAGTGGCGAGAGCCCCCTGTACCTGCAGCACCTCCGATCCCTGGCCTTCTCCTGCTACTCCCAGTGCAGACGCCTCCTCCCCACACAGACACACATCAAGTCCATGACCGGCTTTGGCCCGGGGGCGGCCCTCGACGCGGTGCTCAAGAGTCCAGAGGTAGGGCCGTGGGCTCAGGGCCGTGGGCTCAGGGGTACTGAACCGAGGGGGACACTCTTCTATGCATCTCTTGTATTTGACCCTTTAAGAAACACAACGTCCACTTCAACTTCAACCTCTCACACTTTCAAAAACTCTTTGTCTCTTTTCCTCTTCATCTCACCCCCCTCCCATCTGTCTCTCTCTCTCTGCCCCCCCCCCTCTCTCTCTCTCTCTCTCTCGACTCTCCCCCCCCTCTCTCTCTCTCTCGGCTCCCCCCCTCCTCTCTCTCTCTCTCTCTCTCTCTTTCTCCCCCCACCCCCTCTTTCCTCCCTCCCCCCCTCCACAGCACCCCAGCCCCCTCCAGGGGTACTCTCCCCCCTTCATTCTGGGCCCTTCCCAGCGCGGCAGGCAGCCGGAGCCGGGGGAGGTGTGGCCAGAGATCCCCCCCAGGTACAACGTGCTCTTTGTGGGCTACTGTCTGTCACACGACCAGCGCTGGATCCTCGTGTCCTGCACTGACCAGAAGGGGGAGCTACTGGAGACCTGCATCATCAACATCGACGTCCCCAACAGGTACTGTAGAGTCAAGTCACGCAGGCAGGAGTGGGGGGGGGGGGGGGGGGGTGAGATGACGTCAGCCATTTTTGCCTTCATATTCCTAATAGACCAATGGGAATTTTGAATACTGCGTCTAGCATTTCCATGATATGCGATGCATTGTCAGACGGTTAACAACAACTCTCGACTGAATAATTACAATTTTCGTCTTTCCCGTTGTTCAAATCAAGCTGTAATAGAGTAATACAGTATTCTGAGTTGGAAGGTTGTTGTTTTTTTTTGCTCTGCTCAGCACTGTTTCACTGACTCAAATATGGGCCCAGGGGCTGAGAGATATCAAATATGCAAAGTCATAAAGTTGCATTTTGTAGTCCCCGTGTGTGCACAATATGCAATCAATACGAAACAAGTTCTACACATGAATCTATTTGTTGGTGTTGTGTCTGCCAGAGGGTTATTGGATGCTGGACTATGCTATTTGATGCTAGTATATCGCGTATTAAGCTAATAGGCTGTAACCATAATGGACTATAACATCTCCCCCTGGCTTCTCCAGAGCGAGGCGCCCCAAGGTGTCAGCCAGGAAGATGGGCCTGCAGAAGATGTGGGATTGGTGCGTGGGGATCATCCAGATGACCTCGATGCCTTGGAGAATCGTGATTGGTCGGCTGGGCCGGCTGGGGCACGGCGAGCTGAAGGGTGAGTACCCAGGTGGAGCTGGTTCCATTCTGGCTCTCGGTGTCCCTGTGGACAGATTTTAAATGATGACAGGTCGGTCCTAACCACTTTCAGTGCTAATACGAGATGATCTCGAGGTAAATATTGTTGCTGATTTTCTAAAAGCTGATTTATATGGAGGCTCTGTTACAGAGGGTACGCAGTCATGCTGAGGTGAAATCTCTTGACGCTATCCTGAGGTGAAATCTCTTTATGCTATCCTGAGGTGAAATCTCTTTATGCTATCCTGAGGTGAAATCTCTTTACGCTTTGCTGAGGTGAAATCTCTTTACGCCTCTCAATGCAGAGGGCTCCATGTAACTACGTAGAGCTGCGCATTGACATGATAGGTTGATGGTAGGTGGCGGAGGTCAATCCTCACAAACGATTGGAAGCATAGAAGACACACGCCAAACCACAGATAATATTTCAGTTGACCCAGTGGAGACACTAGTAAGACAGTACAATCAGTCCTTGTATTGATTCTCCCCCCCCCCTCTCTTTCTCTCTCTCTCCCTTTCTCTCTCTGCCTCTCTCTCTCTCTCTCTCTCTCCTTCTCCATCTCTCTCTCTCTCTATCTCTCCATCTCTCTCTCCCTCTCCCTCTCCCTCTCTACCCCCCCCCTCTCCCTTCCCCCCTCCTCCCCCCCCCTCCACAGATTGGAGCATCCTCCTAGGGGAACACTCCCTCCACTCCATCAGTCGTCAGCTGAAGGAGTCGTGTCGAATGTGTGGCTTCTCCATCGCCGACTCTCCCTCTATCCTCAGCGCCTGTCTGGTCGCCATGGAGCCCCAGGGATCCTTTGTGGTGATGCCAGGTCAGCAAGGGATGAGGATGATGATGATGATGATGATGGGGGTTATTCATAACACTACCGCTCCAATAATGTATATCCTCAAGTTAATGTGTTAATGTGTGCGTGTGTGTGTGTTCGGCTGCCTGTGTGTGTGTGTGTGTTCTCCTGCCCGTGTGTGTGCGTGTGTGTGTGTGTGTGTGTGTGTGTGTGTGTGTGTGCGTGCGTGCGCGTGCGCAGACGCGGTGACGATGGGCTCGGTGTTCGGCCGCAGCACGGCCCTCAACCTGCAGACGTCCCAGCTGAACACGCCGCAGGACGCCTCCTGCACGCACATCCTGATCTTCCCCACCTCCTCCACCATCCAGGTGGCCCCCAGCTCCTACCCCACAGGGGAGGACAACACCGGCCAGGAGGGACTGGGTCAGTGCACCGCGCTAACGCGCTAGCCATGCTAACACGCTAGCCATGCTAACACGCTAGCCATGCTAGCACAGGAGATACAGGAGACACTCGAGGAAAAGATGAATTAGAAACTGTGTCAAAAGCATTATTTTATTTTATTTTATATTATATGTATTCTATGTATATGTAATATATGTATTATATGTATTATATTATATGTATTCCCTTATCTTCTAAGTCTTAAGTCGATAAGGCTTCTTTCTCTTCTAAGTCTTAAGTCAGTAAGGCTATTACCTTATGAAGTAGGTCATTTCACCTCCACCAGGGGGTGCAATTGGTTCAGGAGACCTCCGAAAGGCATGTGCTACCACCAGGGGAGGCTGGTGGAGGTGGGGGTAGAAATCGGAGGACGGGGCTCGTTGTAATGCACGGAACGGAATGAGGAATGGTAGCAAACGCAGCCGCAGTCCGCCGATTTCTGCCACCACCGGCCTCTACCATGCCACATCCAGACCTCCGTAGACAGCCTGTGTTAATCTGTCTCTCTACAGACGACATGTTTGACCTGCCGTTCCCGGACGAGCTGGGAGACGACATCGGCCATGACATGATGCTGATCACGGGGAACCTCCACCCCTCCCCCAACACCTCCCCCGTGCCCTCCCCCGGCTCCCCCTCCGGCATGGGCGGGGGCTCCCACTTCCAGCACAACAGGGTGAGTGGAGGACCAGCGCTAGCTCAGTAAGGGAGGGGCCTGCTAGGTGTCTGTCAGCATCCCCCCCTGACTGCTGGTGTCTCGTCTCAGCCATGTGTCTGCCGTTTCTCACCCTCTCTGGCTTTCTCCTCTGTGTGTGTGTGTGTGTGTGTGTGTGTGTGTGTGTGTGTGTGTGTGTGTTCTCCAGAGCCAGGGCGAGAGGCTACTGTCCAGGGAGAACCCCCCTGAGGAGCTGAAGCAGCAGCCGCTGGCCCTGGGTTACTACGTGTCCACGGCCCAGGCCGAGGGCCTGCCTCACTGGTTCTGGGCCTCCTGTCCCCAAGCTCAGAACCAGTGTCCACTCTTCCTCAAGGTAAGGGATCCATAGGGAACCAAGTTGAGGTGATAAACTCACTCCTGAAGTTGAAATACCCTCAGCACTGCAGCTGACTCACCCAATGACTAGCTTTGGGCATAGCTGGTTAAAATGGGGTGTTATCAGAGGGGACGGTCACGCGTGTTTGCGATACAGAGGACCTAGTTCTGTAGGTCTGGTGGTCTGTAACCTAACTGTGGCAAGGCATCGTGACGCCTGATAGAAATGCATTTATACTGTAAAATGTCTCTCTCAATAGAAATTCTGGAGTTGGTTTGATTTGCTTTGGGTTAATGCATAGGCTTGTGTGTGTTGGGAGGGGATAAGTGTGTGTGTGTGTGTGTGTGTGTGTGTGTGTGTGTGTTTGGACTCTAACCCTGTGTAACTCTACCCCAGGCATCTCTACACCACCACATCTCCATCGCCCAATCAGATGAGCCGGCCAATCAGACGAGCTCTGACAAGACGGGCTCTGACAAGCCGACCAAGAAGACTCATGCTCACCCTCTGGACTCCAAGACCACCTCTGACGTGCTCAGGTTAGGAACAGCCTCTCTATGCCCATCCTACTGTACACACTAGATGCTAAGTGGGATCCTTGAGATGACCCTACCCTAAATCCTAACCCTAACCTACCCTACCCTACCCTACCCTAACCACTAACCCTAACCCCCAGCTTACCTAACCCTAACCCTAACCCCTACCCTATCCTACCCCAACCCCTAATCATAACTCTAACCCTACCCAGATTCACAGCTTGAAAGTGCACTTGAAAAATCTGCAGGAATTGCGTGATGCAATCATGTCATCATGGACCAGAATCTTAAAGGAATGTTTCCAACATCTTGTGGAATCAATGCCATGAAGAATTGAGGCCATTTTGAGAGCAAAGGGAGTCCCGACCCAGTTTTAGTATAGTGTTCCTAATAAAGTGCTCTGTGAGTATATCTAAGCCTATGTTAGACTCCTATGTAAGCCTATGTTAGATAGTTAGCTGTCACGGTTTAAAGGGTTAGTTCATCCAAATGACAAAATCATATATTTGGCTCCTTACCTTGAAAGGAATCTATGGACAAAGACAGACATTCAGTCCACACTTTGGCTCTGTTTATCTGGGCACTGTCACTCACCACTAACCAAAAGCAAATGGACGTCAACATAGCCTTAATTTGAATGTTTGAAATGTCATGCCAAAACCATCCCAGATTCTCTGAAAAGACTCAATGACATGATTTAAATGACTTTGAGAGATGATTCTGGCATGAAACGTCAAACAGAGATCAGCCACTGAATCCATGATACATTCTGTAACCCCGAACCCTTGTCCTCTCGTCCCGGTGCCCAGGTTTGTGTTGGAGCAGTACAACGCCCTCTCCTGGTTGACGTGTACCCCTGCGACCCAGGACCGCCGATCCTGCCTGCCCGTGCACCTGGCCGTGCTCACACAGATGTACAATGCCATCCTCAATATGCTTTAGCAACACGAGAGCCCTGATGGACACAACTGATGGGACTTGAGAATCCTGTGTGCCTGCGCTTGCTCTGTCTGGCCACCAGAGAGCGCCAGAGGTCTCTTGTTGTTTCCACAGATGGATGGACATGGAGGATTGGCGAAGTTCTTGGTTCAATGGCCGGCCAAGGTAGTGGCAGGACAGATGATTGTGCATACTCTCTAGAGAGGCCGGTTTGGGGTGGGGGGAGGGGGGGGGGGGGGGTGAACATACACACGCCTATGTACAGTTTAACTTTTTTTACAGACTGTGTACTCAGACATGTGACCGTCCTCAGTGCAATTTTTACCTTTAAAAAGCAGCGGTTGCAGATGCAAAGTTGTGCCAATCAACCTTTGACCTTTGGAAGGGGCACAGCAGCCAGAGACAGAAGACAGAACTACCCAGCATCCAGCTATGCCCTTTTTATTCCAGACATATCTCAGTGTTTCAACTCTTCAATATCAGATCAGCGTTGTTGTGAAGGAGGGTCCTTCAGCCCTGTGTGACTCACAACATTTGTGAAGCCGTCTAGGGAGGCGCCTGAAGGAATACGTTCCTACATGAAGACTTATTATACTTTACCAGCCATCACAGTGGAACCCTGGGAGTTGTAGGAATCCTGATCTAGGAGTCTGAGAGTCACCTGCATACAAAATGCTGTAGTGTATCTGCCAGCACAGCCAGAGAAACCACAGTGTCACAGCTACGCATTGCTTCTTCACACCAATGACGTTTTTACACGTTTGTTAAAAAACTGGTTGTCGTGAGTTCATTGGCTCGCGGTTTAGTAATGAAATTCGTACCGACCTTCTGAAGGGTGAAGAATATGGCGTCTCCTCGGAAGGGCAAAGCATTTGATAATAATGGCACTTTTTCCTTACTTTTCGGAGTGACAATTTTATTGCTGTAGATATGAACACAGTGAATACTATTTGAAGAGTAAGACGCAGGTCTTGTTGTTTATAGTGTAAAACTGACATTTGCAGAGAATTGAGACTATTTTTAATATTTAAAAACAAAATTTGAAAACAAATAAATGAACACCAAGACCTTTTCCAAATTGAATATCAATTGCCTTGTGATCAGAAATGGAAATTGTCATTTTAAAGGAAATTGTAACTAAAATTGTTAAGATGCCATATTTATATATAGTATATAATGTCGTATAAATTCATATATATGTATATAAAACTATATATATATATATATTACCTCTTTGAAACAAACAGCCACATCTGATGTTGAGGGTGGCAGGGTTTCTACATGCCTTTCTCTACAGTATACATCCTTTATCAAAGACAATGCATTTTGGTTTGTCCTATACTTTTTATTTTTTACAGTTATTGAAATGTTGTATTTTAGCCTTTTTATTTAATGACTTTAAGTTAAGGAATTCAATAAGGCAGGAAAGATATATTTATAAAGTGTTTCTCCTCTCCTGCTAAATAAACTTGAAATAGGCAATAGATTTCAATGGTATGTATTTGAGCTTTACAAGGGTGTATATTTAACGAATATGCTTTATTTCTGTGGCGGTTTGAAACGATGTCAAGCAAACTGTCAGAAAAGCCGGTTTCTTCTTGAGCTTCTCCACTTCAAATGGCTCTCTGCGATCAGTAGAATTGCTGGCATGTTTGTGTGTACACTTTTCAGCTATTTCGGGGAATTTCTTAAAGCTGTACATTTCATGCTGGTTTGACTTACTTTAATTTATGTGATTCCTACAAAGTATTTTTTTGCTGTGGAGTTTATTTGGGGGTCTATACAGTATACAGTATATATATGAAGTCTCATTCATATACAGCCAAGGGTGTGTTGCCAAGAAATGTACACTAACGTACAAACAAGGACAGGTTTGCAAACTTGTTACATTTGCCGTCACTTTGAATATCTGACAGATCCACCTTGAGAAAGAGATCTGACACTTTTACACTCTTTTTTTAGTAAACTCTTGAATAATGACTTTTGCTCTGAGTGTGTTCATTTAGATGCTGTTTTCCAACCTTTGACTTTAAAGCCTTTCTGTGTCTTAATGTGAATTGTGACAGTGCTATTGAAATATTGAGTCTGATATAAGCTGTGGACAGTCCCAGTCCCAGTAAAATACCACAGTCACAGCATGAAGTGTGTTTGATACCATTCCTCATTCTGTTCCATGCATTACAAAGAGCCTGTCCGAGTTCTACCTCCACCAGCCTTCCCTGCTGTACAGTATAGTGTAGACTACCATCTTCCTTCCCTGCTGTACAGTATAGTGTAGACTACCATCTTCCTTCCCTGCTGTACAGTATAGTGTAGACTACCATCTTCCTTCCCTGCTGTACAGTATAGTGTAGACTACCGTCTTCCTTCCCTGCTGTACAGTATAGTGTAGACTACCGTCTTCCTTCCCTGCTGTACAGTATAGTGTAGACTACCATCTTCCTTCCCTGCTGTACAGTATAGTGTAGACTACCGTCTTCCTTCCCTGCTGTACAGTATAGTGTAGACTACCGTCTTCCTTCCCTGCTGTACAGTATAGTGTAGACTACCGTCTTCCTTCCCTGCTGTACAGTATAGTGTAGACTACCGTCTTCCTTCCCTGCTGTACAGTATAGTGTAGACTACCGTCTTCCTTCCCTGCTGTACAGTATAGTGTAGACTACCATCTTCCTTCCCTGCTGTACATTATAGTGTAGACTACCATCTTCCTTCCCTGCTGTACAGTATAGTGTAGACTACCATCTTCCTTCCCTGCTGTACAGTATAGTGTAGACTACCGTCTTCCTTCCCTGCTGTACAGTATAGTGTAGACTACCATCTTCCTTCCCTGCTGTACAGTATAGTGTAGACTACTGTCTTCTGCTATCTATCTCTAGTGCGGAGAGGGGGAGGAGAGGGGGAGGAGAGGCCCCTGTCATCACGTGGGGCTGTCGATCAACACCTCCATAGCTCCCTCTCTCACATCTGCCCTCCACGTTGAGACTGATTTCCTGAGAGAGAGCTGGTCTGTTGTGGTTCTGTAGGCCTGGTGGTCTGTAGTGGTTCTATAGGTCTGTAGGTCTGGTCTGTAGGTCTGGTCTTTAGGTCTGTAGCTCTGTAGGCCTGGTCTGTAGGCCTGGTCTGTAGGTCTGCCGGTCTAGTCTATAGGTCTGGTCTGTAGGCCCACTGTACTGTACCAGCCCAGAGAGGGGCTGTTTCCTAATCACCAAATCACAACCTACAGTGTAGAACATTCTCATATACAACAGTAAACAAAGTATGGTTTTGTTCCAGCTCACTGGAGTGTGAGACACACTTCAAACATAACTGATAGTATGTTATTGTATTGTTGCAAAAATTTTATCACAGACACCGAGTCATAACATAATCTGTAACATGCATGCATAGTCAGGTAAAACACGTTCCTGCTCAGTGAAGGAAACGTAAACAGCCCTGATAGTGTCCCTTCCCATATTACCACGGTAGCTTCATACTGTAGCTTCCTGCTCCACAAGACTCCGGTTGTCCTGAGGTTCCTTTCAGATGGGAACTAGATCAGAAGAGTTTATACTAGGGTTGATGAAAACAACATGATCAGAAGAGTTTATACCAGGGTTGATGAAAACATGATCAGAAGAGTTTATACTAGGGTTGATGAAAACATGATCAGAAGAGTTTATACTAGGGTTGATGGGAACATGATCAGAAGAGTTTATACTAGGGTTGATGAAAACATGATCAGAAGAGTTTACACTAGAGTTGATGAAAACATGATCAGAAGAGTTTATACTAGGGTTGATGAAAACATGACGATGTCTTGGTTAACAATATCGACGATAAATCACGACCTCTCAGGCATTATTGTTTCATTCTCAGCCATCGCCTCTGACACAGATACTGTACACACACACACACACACACACACACACACACACACACACACACACACACACACACACACACACACACACACATCTCTGTCCGTGCCACACTGGCGGGCCATGCCCAGGTAAAGTCAACAAGGGGAAGCTCTGGATGCAAAGTAGGGTGTCCCACATCAAAATGTCACATGTCCATCCATCAACCCTGCTGAAGGCTACCGTCAGCTCCGGGCGCAAAGGCGGGAACGCTCATTTGATTAAAGTGACAGGGCTCTGATGGAGACGTTGTCCTGCGTTTGCATGGCGTCCACTCATCAAGCAAATGAGGGCGGGGGGGTTGGGGGGGCGATGGAGCAGCTGCGACTGAATGCCAGATGATGATGAGACCGTGCGGCCATGTTGAAACCACTCAGGAGGAAGTCCGTCAGATAGAGGAAAGGGGACAAAACAATGACTGTTGCTTTCAAGGTGGTTGCTTTTTGTGTGTTAGCGACATAGCTAATTACCTTAAAGCACTCCCTGGGTTTAGGTTAGGGGTGGGGGGGTGGGGAGGTGGGGAGGGGGGGGGGAGTGCAGTTTGAGAGTGCCGGAGTACCGGGAAATGTGGCCTAATGACTCTCTCTTTCTCTCTCTCTCTCTCTCTCTCTCTCTCTCTCTCTCTCTCTCTCTCTCTCTCTCTCTCTCTCTCTCTTTAGTCCCCAGGGAGGTCAGACAGACAGAGTCCATTTGAGCATCAGGGTCAAATGAAAGGGCCTACTCAAGAGGGAGGGAGGGAGGGAGGGAGGGAGAGCGAGAGAGGGAGAGGGCCTGAATTTCAATGGAGCCATCACATTGAAAAAAAAAAAATGCCAGCCAGACAAACCAAACAAAAAGTCAAGCTGTAAAGCAGACAGGCAGCAGCCCTGGGGAGGGAGGGATGGAGGAGGGAGGGAGAGGGAGGGGTGGAGGAGGGAGGGAGAGGGAGGGGTGGAGGTCTAGAATAATAAAAGGCAGTGGTCATTGAATAGCAGGAGGCTCTGAAGAGTCGCTCTGCGACATGGCAAGGCCATCTAATGGCCACCGTGGGCCTGCAGAGAGGAAGCAGAATCGAATTGAGTTGTTGTGTTATCCACAGATGGCCTATTAGGTCATATCATCCAATCACCTGCTCTCTGGCTGAACCCACACCATCCCCCCGGACCCCCCGCCACCCCAATCGCCCCTCGCTGCAGCCGAATGTCCACTAGACTCCAGACCGGACAATGAACCCGAGAGCCGCCTGACAATGAAGCTATTAGCGCAAACACAATTAGCAGTCAATGACATCTTAGCAACCTCTTGGCTAACGTTTTGTCTCTGAGAGGACAAGGTTTTTTGTTGTATAATGCCATCAGATGAGGTCACAATAGAGATGTGAGTAATGCTAATGCTGCTGACCCTCCAAACCCCCCCCACCCCCCCCAAAGGATAACATTTATCTTGTTCAGGATTTGTGTATATTGAGGTTATAGCGTAAATGATGCTGATCTAAAAAGTATGTGAAAATAAATCTGTATGAAAACAGAAACAAACAAAAACATCTCAACCACGTGCAGAACGGGATTCTCGACAGACACAACTCAGTGAAACCAGGCATGTTCTTGGAGGCCTACTTCCATGTTCACATCAATGCTGCAGGCTTGCAACTTGTCTTTCTTGCAACCTTTTCCCAACTTTCTCTCATATATCTAGTCTGGTACAAGACAGTGGAGGCTGGTGGAGGCAGAAATCGGATCATTGGAACGCATTGGAACGGAATCAGGAATGGTCTGAAACACAATGTCTTCCTATTCCTCATTCCGTTCCATGCGTTACACTGAGCCCCGTCCTCCGATTTCTACCTCCGCCGGCCTCTCCTGTGTGGTTCACTGTACCGTACTTGAGCAACAGAGGCTATGGTGGCCTCCAGACGGGCGTCGGTGTTCCTGCTGTGGCTCCAGATGGTGGTTGTTGAGCTGTCGGGCTGCTTCACGTGCAGGCGTGACTTTAGAGGGGGAGACCGGCGAGCTGTTTTGACATCCTCCCTCCCTCCCAAGTGGAGGCAGCTGGGGCCTGTAGCCTCACTGCTCTGCTGAGAGGGAGATAGAGGTGGCGGTGGGGACGGTTGAAGATGAGAGAGAGAGTGTGTGTGTGTGTGT